>NW_022639460.1:3572709-3585050 GCF_010583005.1 Odontomachus brunneus | reverse complement strand
GAGAGAGAGAGAGAGAGAGAGAGAGAGAGAGAGAGAGAGAGAGAGACCGGGGTCCTCGCAGGATTCTGCGCGTATTGGCACATACGTAATCTCCTTTCGGCCTCGTTTCCGGAAATCGCTGATCTTCCGGGGAGCATTCCTATACCTACGTCTCGGTCGCCTAACCCGCCGGCGAAGCAGGATCCTTTACGTGGGAATAGTTTCGCGGCGCTTCGGCGAGATAGCTCCCGAAAATTTACTGCTCTCGTCGTACGTGCAGTAACTTAGGGTAAGGTCGGCAACAGAGACACACACACACACACACACACACACACACCGCTGGGGCGGGAGACGGTGGCGACGGGGGCAGAGGACGCCGTCGCTGCCGATTTAAAGTTGAAGAGTCTCCTCGATTCCGGAACGATGACTCTTCCCGAGACTCTTCTCGGTGATGTCGTTTCTCTTTATCGCACCCATCCGCAGACACGAATGCGCGTCTCGTGCTTCACGTCGCTACGTGTAATACAGTATAACAAGTACCGAGCGACGTTGCTGGTCCTGCAATTCGCAAGATGCGTCAACCGATGCGAAGCTTGACGGAGATCGACGGCGCCTCGCGCACTGAATCGGCGTGTTTTGTGAGAACCGACGGGGGGAAATGTCATCGATTCGCGAATGCATCGAACGAAAATTCTTAAAAAAGTAGTCCCCCTCGAGCAGCTTTTCGGGCGAAAACCTCTCAAAAAACGCAAGAAATGGGCCTCTCGCGTATGGATTTACTGCGCGAGCTTCCGAGAGCTTTTCGCCGTTCCACGCTACATCAGTAAACTTCAGCTGCGAACGAAGCGTATGGAGCGTCGCGATACTCGCGTGTCCGTACGTACTCTCGCGCTCGAAAATCGCCACCGAGGTGAGAGTGATTCCCGGGCCGATAGACCGAAGGAAGTGGGTGGGTGCGTCTCTAAAAGGCGACCGGACGGTGTCTAGGTCCCGGCCGCAAAGGCGAAGCGAGGATGGGTTACTCGAGTGAGTCCACGGTCGAATGACTATCGGTTTGTGATAAATTCTCAGAAGTTTAAAGGATGCCGTAATGGATTCGGGTTATATATCTTCCCGGACGGTGGTTGCTCTCCGGTCTTCTGACGGGAAAAAGAGAGAGCGTACAGGGTGCGCGAGATGGGTAAGGCGCTTGCCAATAGAGCGAATCGCCACAGCGTACGGTGATCCTCGGTTCCGGATATTTCAGGATATGCTGGCGCGATCGGCAAATTTTTGCGACGTCCCCGAGAGCGAAACTCGCTCGAGCGCGCGCCGTTCGATTACCGTTCAGTGAGCTCGCGACTTCTCAAAGCCACGTTTGACCCGGAGAAGAAAGGGTCCTCCTTTGGGGACCGTGCGAAAGAGCCATATTGCAATATCGTTCAACGATACGCGGTCCTTTTCGCTGTTATGACGACAGAATGTTATGGCGGCGAGATGTGCTACGTTATAATACGCGAGAGCTACGGTATGTCCTAAGCAAATATGTCTAATCAAAACGCTTCTTAACCTTACAATCCTAAACATTTAAAAGTTATGTAAACCCTAAACGTGGATGAATTTTACCTAGCACGTTTTTATTCGTTCCATTGTCATAACTCTCTCTGGGAAAATTATCGAAATTCAATCTTTTTTAATCGGCGGAGAAAACTTTGAAAGGAATATGGACTTATTAATGGTTTTGCGGTTTAATGAAGAAAGATATAATAAAAAAAACAAAACACATATTTCTAAAAACAGTTTGAAAAGTTGGTTTAGATAAATTTGACTTATATTTAGAGTTTTAGGGTTAAAGCACAAAATTAAATAAGTAACATTGTTATAGAAAACAATACCCATAAAGAATATTTTGTAAATAATTATGTCTTCAAAAGAGAGAGTTACAAGTAATGTACAACTATGAATACCGACTTATCAATGTGTGTGTGTTTGCCATTATTTATTATTTCATTTATTACTTTATTCTCTTTTCTCTCATGTATCATCTTACATTAATTTCTTTCTTACTGGAGAACTAAATTTACACATTTCCTTTTGCATTTTCTTCTCTTGACGTCAAGCGTCTTTTACTTTTTTGTATTCACGTTGTTGCCTAGACACAAGATTTATTCGAGGGTATAATAAAACAGCTTGTAATATTAATTATTGGCGGAGTGCATTGCTCTCGAAGCCACGAAGGACATATTTAGTATTCACTGCGCTCTTTGCGTTGCCTTCGCGATGCTCGTTAGATTTTTGCATGCAGTTTCCGGACGAAAACTCGTTATAATTGCTGACGTTTGGCAATTAAGTCTTCGATAAAAATGACGTTACCCGCGCTTAATTACATTTGCTCATTACCTGAGGTATAATCCATGATTGCTAGATGCGCGAGGATCAATCGATCGTCTCATTAAAAGAGTACTCACGTTACAATCGTAATTATCATGGCCGAAAGGTGAGAGACAGAGGGAGAAAGAGAGAGGGAGAGAGAAAGAGAGGTCTATCGAGAGCATTCATTCGTGGCTGCCGCTGGTCGGATGCGTCCCAGAATAGCTCTTCTTCTTTATTCTTTATTCTTGTGAGAGGACAAAGAATCCCCGCGGATGGGTTAAAGCACGACGTAGTACAAAGAAGCCGAAGCCGCTCGGCACTTTCAAGGAAATATCGTCCAGGAAGTATGAGAGAACTCGCGAAGGAACCGTTGCTGCCAAAAGCGGAACGGAGAGGAGAGCTCATGGAAAAAGCTCGCGGAGAAAGGCGGCGAACGTACGAAACGATACGAGCGTATGATTAGAAGCATAAATATCGATTTGGGTCCGTCTGGCATCGACTCGCCGGCTTTATATTTCTTCGTGTCGCTCTGTTGCCTTCGATAGTGTTTACAGAATCTATCAGAAGCTATGTACATTAGATTGGTGTACAGAAAATTCGTCGTATTTGTTATCAAATAAAATTGAGAATAAAATTACAAGTTTCGAGATATATGAATGATGAAAGGGACAATATTGATTCGGGGTGTTCTTCTTTTTTTCAGACATCTAATGACGCCTTTAAAAACTTGCTAATATTCAAGTAAGCAATATGATAAAAATTATTCCTCGACACTATCTCTCCACGTCTACTTATATTCTTATAATTTTGATAATTATTATTCGTAATCGTACACGTGAACATATGTCATGATAAGAGTACATGCGACGAGTGCGAACGTGTGTCGCGTTACTTCTGGACTACATTCGGTGATTTAAGACTTAAGTCTTAAAAATTGACCAATCACAGTCGACTATTATAAGAATGATCCAGTAGGATTAGTCAATTTTTAAGGCTTAAGTCTTAAGTCATTGAATGTAGACCAAAAGTAAAGGCCTCTACACACAACTTGACATAACAATAACGTAAGACATACAGTAAAAATTGACCAATCACGTTGAGAATTGTCTAATCGTAAGATCGCCATTTTGATGAATACTCGATCGTAATTGGTGAATTCTTACGGTACGTCTTACGGCTACGGCTACGGAAATTTGTGTGTAGAGGCCCTAAAGGGCCATCTACAATAGAATTGGCAGCAAAAAGTAAGTAGTAAGCAAATTGACCAATCACAGTCGATTATTCTTGTAATGTAGATGTGGACTATGTTATCGATTCTACACTGTTAAATATTGGAGGGTCAAATTTAAACCAATTTCTTGAGTTAAATAATATTTAGTTATTTTTAACTATCATGTGTGTCAAAATTTACTATTTTAACACAAAACATGTGTTTAAAAAAACAACCACATCTAATCAACCCACTTAAAACAATAAGTCATTTCTTACTAAAACAAAGGTTACATTAACATGCACATAATAAAAAATAAACTAAATTTTAGTCAAATTTAATACATTTCTTAAGTTAAATTATTTAACTCCATTACATTAGTTAAATTAACGACATATTTAGTAGGAGCAGTGGCGACTTATAGGAATGGTTAAAAATAACTCAAATTGAGTATAATTTGACACTACGGATTTAACAGTGTACGATATATATTGAAAGATTTCTTACTTCTCGAGCCAAAGATAAAGATGAAATCTCTTTGCGTACAATCATATTTCTTGGGACATAAGTACGATCTAAGAAACTTTGGGCTATCATTTAGAGACACAGCCTAAGTTATAAGATAATAGCGTGATAAAATCAAAATCTGCAAGCAAATTTGCGCTATTTTAAAATTTCCATGGAGCTTTTACGAAAGTCGGCAAGCAATCGAATATTCATTCGTGTCTCAATGTTATATGTGGTGCGTTAATTAAATTCACAATTTTCATTCGAGCGAATCGGAAAAAAGTGATATTTTTCTATCACGTAATTTCCCGGTTTCTTTGAAGAGAATCGCGTTAAAACCGCACGTTAATTGAAAATTAATCAAAAGGCACATTTTGTTAATAATTACTGACGTCTCTATGTCAATACAAAAGTCTATCGGAATTTTCACTATTTGTTCTTAGTGAAATGTCTGATTTTCGAGTGATTTAATTCCTAAAGGACAATCTTACGTGTATGCATTTTTAATATTATTTACAGCGAGTGCATATTGCGCCGTCTTCCGTTTTAGGGAAGTCAATAATGCAATATGCGAACTACGTGCAACTCTTGATAGGAATAGAATATAACGTCGGATGCAATTTGCGAAGATAGTAAAGAACAGTTCGGTAGTTCCGACAGGACTTTGCTCGAGTGTGCGACATTGTCAAATGTAATTCCACGTAAGCGTGCCCAGAAAGCTGAGGAAGCAGCGGCAATAAGAATTACGTGTTTTTACCTCGCGGCAATCTGACGTTGATCTATTCGTGTAAACCGCGTCAATTGTCAATCATTCTATTTGCGCGTCATGTGTCGCAATTATCCTTTCACCGTTTCGCGTTTACTATTTCATTAGGATTTACGAGGTTCGCTAACCGCGAAAATAGACACAAACGCAGAGGTGCAGAGCGCGGCGCGGAAAAAAACCGCTGGCATCGTGAAATTTTGAGCGGATCATTTGCGAATAACGCGCGAGCCGCGCCAGGCAACAACAACACGGCGTGCAACGCGAGATAAAGCATGTATGCGATGGGTGCGCTTTTTACGATATAGCATTGACGCGATCTCGTCTTTGAATACACACGTGTGCTAGCGTGTAGATGCGTATGCAGTCAATGATAGTAAGCGTGCATGCGCATAAAGAAGAGAGAATGAGAGAGAGAAAGAGAGAGAGAGAGAGAGAGAGAGAGAGAGAGAGAAAGAGAAATTACGGAAATATTATTTTAATTAACCGCGCCTCCCGTCGGTGCCGGTTGTTCGTCCCATTTTGCGTTTCACGGTTACGACCCATCGGTCGTAACTCCGCGAGGTCGCTGGCCCGCAGGGATTTCATGCACCGTCGAGTATCAAGCCGGTATAATGTTATTATCGTCATCGTTATAATTAAAACGCGAAGAAATTAACTTTGTCTTCGGCGACGTTCATCACCACCAGTTTCACTCTCTACGCTCTCTACGCCCTTCCTCCCTCCCGCTCGCTGTCTCTCCTCTTTCCTCCCTGATCTCTCCTTTTCCACTTCGTTCTCATCCTTTTTTCTTCCTTTACTCCACTTTGCTCTACCCTCTCGTTTCGCTTTCTCCAGCATTTCCATCCGACGTTCGACTTTATGAGCCTCGGCGAACTCCGGGACTCTTTAATTTCTTCTACCCCTCGAGTTCGCTAGCGCTCATTTTCACCCCTCTCTGCGGCTTTATCTGTAGAAATTAACACTTCGCTTTGATACCGGCCGCAAAGATTTCCAGTGATCGCAATAAAGAACCGGACGAGAGAGAGAGAGAGAGAGAGAGAGAGAGAGAGAGAGAGAGAGAGAAACTCTGCTTGGAGAGGAGGAGTTGTTGGGCGTGGATAAGCGTTGAAGCACGCACGTAGATCGATCCTTCCGTGCCAAGCGAGAAGCAGGAAGCGAGGTAGCGCTAGTTTTCGAAAGGAGAGTACCGGAGGATGAGAAAAAAGGGAGGAAAAAGAAGGAAGTGTATGTGCTCATGTGTCCGCGCGCGCGCGAGATGTAGGTGTACGTGTGTGTATACACGAGGAAGAGAAAGGAAGGTCGACACGTCGATAAACGGGATAAAATAGAGAACCTGGTGCAATCTTTCGATTTACCGCCACCGAGTGATTCCATTGAAGCAGCACAGGTGCTGTCGATGGATCGAGCGGGGCAGTTACGCCGAGAGTGAAATAATTTTCATGACGCGAATAAATTTGGCCCTTTGGGCGATATGGGCATCCATTTACATCTGCCGAATGTAGTGAAAGCACAAATTTGCCCTTGCACGCCCCACACGGATAGCCGTAATTTTTTCTCTGTAACTGCGCGCGCGCACACACAAATAAAACCAATTGCGTGGACGGTGCTGAGATAAATTGTAATTCGTAATAAAAGTTGGACGAAACTGCCGTAAATCATAACTCTTATCGTGTAATGAGAAAAAGTCGGGGGTGTGAAATATTATTAAAAGTAATGTATTTTTGGGTTAGTTGGCGATACGCTATGTGTGCATTCCGGTTTTATAAATCAAGCTTTATTTAATTAATAATATATCTCATTCACGTAATCATATAGAATATTAAAAAAGACATTAATAATTTCAAAAACGTTCCGCTTATCTTTACACACGCTGTGAATTGTTAATTTTATTATAAAAGACAAAAAAATCACGATTAACTACAATAACGCCACGATTAACGGCAATACCCGCGCGAGCAATTAGTCGGCTGATCCGCGCGTCTAAATATTCAGTGTACCTGATTGGCACGAAAACCGGACATAGACTAATGCGGCCGGTCGGCGTTATTCTCATTAGGTTTCTCGTTAACGAAGAAGTGATCAAGAGCTTTGTGACGTGCCCACGAGCGGGGCACTTCATGAATAAATGATGCATTTCCCACAAACATTGCTGGCGATAATTTTACGAGCTGTTGCACGCACAGTGTATTATTCATCCTTGCCGCCTTTAGCGCGCAATTTAAGTCCCGATAAAAATTGTACCGCTCAGTTTCATAATTGAGCCCTCGCAAGAGCGATACGGCCGTATCTCTGCTTTGTCCATCCGCCCGTAATATCGTTTGACGATTATTAGATGTTCATTCACGCGGACGAGTACGAAATGAAGGATCAAGACGCGGACGTCGTTACACCGGCTGTGAATTTATTCATAAAAGCACTCTCACGACTGCACTAATATCGCATCGCGCGCTGTATCTTTTGTCAGCCGAAGGTGAGCAAAGGATAATTGGACGCGAAGAACCTCGACAGCTAATCCCGCCCGTTTCCTCTCTCCGATTCTTCCATTTGTTAATTTTACGAAACGAATAATTGTGTGTTAGAGTATACTTTACTGAGTCCTTCCCAACTAGAAATTTATTCCATGGCTTTCATCAGTCTGATTTATATAAGACGTGATTGAGTCTTAAAAAGTGTGACACAGCGTAGCAATCAAGACCTTATTAATGATCACCAACAATTGTGTGGTATACCTTATAATAATAATCAGGATCCAATAAGATCATTTCGCACAAATCGGATAACTGATTGGGATCAACCTGATCAGAATCAAGGGATAAATTACTAGCCGGGATGATTCAGGATTCAATCTCACGATTCAAATTGCTCGGGTCGCTCAGTCGCCGCCTGAAAATTCCGAGCACCGGTTAAAATTGACGTTCATAATGGACGCTGATCGCCAGAAGCGAGGAAAGACCGCAGGCGCAGCGTACTCCCATTTCCCCGAATAAAAACACATCTGACAATTCGCCGAATGGATCGCATCCATTTGTCAAACAGTGCTTCCGGGCGTTACAAAGAGAGGAGAGAGAAAGAGAGAGAGAGAGAGAGAGCGAGAGAGAGAGTGTGTGTGTGTGTGTGTGTGTGTATGTGCAAATAAGAGGAACATTGCAGTGTAGCAGGAGCTCATACCGAAATTACATCGTCTCGTAAGTGACGACTGCGCGCGCGTTCCTAACGCCCTCCGATTCGACGTACGTGTCGCGTATACGCACTGATGTATTGCAATTTGCGACACGCGCGCACGTGTCAGCGCGCAACAATGGATACATCGGGCACGACGGCGAGTCGTCCGGAAAGCCCGCATAACGCCCGCCCGGCGACGACGGAGCACCGGCGGCACACCCCGAGAACCATCGAATTGACATCTCGAGCAATCGCTAAATCAATCACGGTTGCATTAATAAGGATCACGCACGCGAGAGCACGATCCACGATCGGCGCCCTCGGCACAGCTCGAACGCGATTCGGTGATAGATGAGGGTTGCGTGCAAGACCGCACGCGTCTTGCGTGTCTCCGGCCGATTCACGCGTGCAATTATTATCGCCTCGCGCTCATTAAGATCGGTTAACCTCTCGCGCGACCGTCGTGACGCGCGCAAGTGCGGAATTCCTCGTAGTTGGTGCGGCGTGCCATTGCCCTGAAACTTGTCCGGCAGAAACCGGGCATTCTTGGTGTCTCTGTCAAGGATACCGCGCGATGCGGCCGCTTCCTCCTCTCGCGCGGTTACTACGCGGTTACGAAGCCAATCTATCCTCGTTCACACGATAACGCGCTATCGAACGAGAGATAAGAGAGCGAAACATAAATATCCGTTTCGCGTAGCGCGAAACGTTAGCATTATAAGTAAGCGCGCTCAGGGAGAGCTCGCCGCCGCCGGTCCGGCGAGATTTTGCAGAGAATTTTCAGTCGTAGAGTGGTATCGGGCCGAGCGCCATTGAAATTCAATGAACGTCAGAGCGAAGTGACGCTGTGCGACTTCATTACGTCACGCTTACGTTGTAACGGTAAGCTCTTGCCAGGGCGAACCGAGCTTCTTGCCGAATTTACCGTGCACGACAGGCCGTGTCATTCATGTCGGCATCGACGATGCGCGACGCGCATATTCTCTTAATCCTTAGGTTTCATCTACAATGTATTCTTTGCTTCCTGTTTCTTGTTCTTTTTCCTTTTCTGGCTTAAGGTTTAAGGTTTAAGTCAGAGAAAAATAAAGGAACAGGAAGCAAAGGATAGATTGTAGATTAAACCTGTAGATTAAGGATGAATTCATACTTTGGCAGAAAAGCCGAAAAGTAGAAGCCAATCAGAACTCGCGCTGGAAGAAAAACTGTCGACTACTACCTATTAGCGCGAGTTTTGATTGACGCATCACGAACTTATTTGTTTGTTATAAAATTGTTAAAAAATTACAAATATGCCATACAAAGAAGTAAAATATATTTGTAACCAAATGTGACACATTCAAACACATTATAAGCGTGACGTAATAAATTTCACGTATTTCTAAATTTATGTATCTGTGACCCCACAGCTATTGAAAAAAGGAATCATTAGCTTAAATAGCTTAAAGGACATCAAGACTGAGTCACATTAACCGTAGACATTATCATCACACTAATATAATTAGGGCAATGTAACTAGGCTGGTCGCAACTAAATATTTCACCATATCTTTTTCCTGTACTATTAAGTGGTCCAATTAGCGGAATTTTATCGATTGCTGTACTTATAATTGTGAACCACCAGTTATGAATATAGCATTTCAGTGAAGGATACATTGATTATGTTTCAAAGAGCACGAGAAGGTTTCGCGAAATCGTTACTACCATCGGTCGCGCGAACTTCGGTTGCGAACGAGCGTCATCAATCCTCCGATACACTCTCGGTACACTTTCATGTCGCGCGCGTTTATGTTTGCCAGTACGGGCTCCAACTGTCAGAGACTTTCTGCTGCTTCTTACGATGTTGTATCGGAGGATCGCTGGACTGGCAGTGGCATTGCGCGCGAGTTGCCATTTATAATATACAACTCGCGGATATGGTAGAATAACGCTGCGGTAATACGATCGCCCGCTGCTACGTACAAACGGTCTCTGTGTGTTTGATCAGCCTAGTATGTAGTTCCTACCTACCGTATGGCATGTGACAACCCGGCCTCGTCCATATTTCATCGGTTTAACGGCCGAGTCTCTGTGCCGTACAAGTCTACGTTCGCCCTGTTCGATTTTCAATTCATCTCGAAATTTTTATTTCAAGAGTCTACGCGAGTGTCATTAATATTTCTCCGTGGACAGACTTAGCGCGACTTTAAATAGGTCATATGAAGTTCCACTTTCTGCACACAGGAAAATATCATCTTAATGTTAAGAATAGCGATCATTCAGTTTACTTTTCTCCTTTTACAATGGTTATCTTCAACATTTTCTTGATAACAGCATTAAAACGTGCTAGCCAATAATTTTTGCAAAGCTTATTGTCACTTAAAAGAAGAATTTGTTCTTTTTACGGGAATGTTATGAGACTTTATGTCAAAGGAAAATTTGGTTCGATTCCATGTAAATAAGCAAATCAAATTTTTCTTTCAATTTAATATTTTTGGCTGAAATGCTAAACTTATTAGAATTCAGAATGTATCTTGAATAAATTTGATGCTTATATATATACGATGAATTTATGATAAACTTGTAGATATATAAACTTATGAAATACTTGAAGCAAATAACATCTGTTTGAATGCAGTATGAATTTTTCTGTATGTAAGGAAAGTCTAATAACGGGCTTCGCCGATTTCGATGAGCTTTGGACATATTGCACAATAATCAAAAATATGGAAACGTGGAGTTATACATCGATCTCTATTACGCATTTTCGACAGGATGGAATCAGTGAAGCATACCTTACATATTACAGTATTTTCGAACAGTACAAATAGTACGAATTGCGATGGACGCAAGAATTTTGCCGGACACGTTATCCGTAATATTAATTAATAATGTACCTGCCTGTACATACATTTTAAATTGTCACGTACATACATTTTAAAAATACAACACGAATTATTACGATTAGTAATAAGTCCCGAAGAGACTAGAGCGGATTCGATTTTACGTCCCATACGAGACGTTTAAGTAGAAAAAGAACGTAACTGATCGCTTAGGAATAATTGTTACCGCGGTTACTGCTCGTCGCGAACCTTCAATTGGATCTGTCAATCGTGCTCAGGTCGCTTGGGACCGCGGTCGTACTTCGCGTCGTACGTGGGGTCAATTGGTTAGTAGATCGATAAAAGTGAGACCGAGATTTTTACAGTGTCGCGCAGCACGCTCGTTTTGCTTTCGCTCGCGTTTCGCGCGCGAATATAATGCAAACGTCGGTTGTGTTGGACGAAAGTTATCTTCACAAATTCGCACGTGATGTCCTGACGGTCCCCGGAGCGTTTCGCTCGTCGTTTATATTCCTGCTTGGCAACGGCGCGTTGTGCGCGATATAAATCCTCGGGCGACATTCGAGTATCATAAATTAAAAAGCATCTGCGTGCCAAATCTGGGAAACACTGAAAAACTTGTTACATCTAGGCGCCATACTTCATACATAGATGAAAATATGAACATTTTCTTTCTTTCTCTCTTTTCTCTCCTCTCTCTCTCTCTCTTTCTCTCTCTCTCTCCCTCTTTCAGGAAGCAAATCACCTAAGAATAGTTCCTCCTCGAATTGTTTGTTATTGACTCTGACCACCCTTCTACTATGTACTTCGCTAAATTTTTTTATTTATAACGTTTTCATTTATAACGTCTTTACTCATCGTTTTTATCGCGATGTAATTAACGGCCCCAGGTCCTTTCGTTATATTATTTGCGCAATTTCGCTCATTTTAATACTAGATAATTTCCTCTTTTGTGTCCCTCACAGCATATACATTAAATAGATTTCGCGTCATCCGAAATTTCATTACCATGTTGTGCTTTCTAAATTTCTGGAAGTGAAATTTCATTCGAAACAGGTGAAAAGAATGGCAGTATCAGCTCGAGGAAATAGTGAAAATATTGCCACTCGACGACGCAAGAGCGAATGAATATTTCACTCAAGCTTACAGTGGATTCTGACTGCATATGAGCGAATACTTCGATCGATTAGAGTGAATATGTCTCTGTGACGGTGAAGTATGTACAATCGGATTTATCTTTCGAGCGAAAGTGCTCACTCGACGATTCAGAGTGGAGAATTCACTCTGCATTAGCGAAAAGTCACTCGAATTCCAGTGACTCAGTGAGCCCTCCACTTTACGAGTGAAATTTCACTCGAAAAAATTTAGAGAGCGCGATGTAATATGCGCGAAATAGAACAGAATTAACGCGACTCACTCAATCACACGAGAGTACGTTTAAGAAATACAAATACGTCAGTACAGCTCGCGCCACGCTCGATCATATTTTGATCTTTCAGAGAGAGAGAGAGAGAGAGAGAGAGAGAGAGAGAGAGAGAGAGAGAGAA
>NW_022639460.1:3542597-3572331 GCF_010583005.1 Odontomachus brunneus | reverse complement strand
AGAGAGAGAGAGAGAGAGAGAGAGAGAGAGAGAGAGAGAGAGAGAGAGAAGCACCTCTTTTCCGAGTTTTTTCTTTACTAGGTATCCGGAGCCTTTTGCTCACATGAGACGACGTCTGAAATGCTTTCCATCGAGCTCCTTAGATGCAGGTAAACGTATGGTGTCACGTTTCGCAATGCTAGGCGTCTACTCACGTTCCTCACTCGAAATTTTACTGCCGTGCGAGATCCAATCCGACGGCGGCGGCGTGCACGAGATCTAATCCGAAAAATAGTGCACACCGCGCTATAAGGTGAGCTTTCTTTATATGCGTGCCCACTTTATGTCGCACGTCTACGCCTCTGATACTCTGATACAGACGCCGTCATTCGTCTCGCTCTTATATTGCCTCGCGTAAAACACGCCCGAGGTGTGCGTAAAGAGAATGTCCGGGGGGAAAAAAAGAGAAAAAACTTGGGGGATTGCGCGCATCTATCACTCGTTTCCGCTGTTGTTTTATTCTTTCCCTTCGATTAGCACGATTATCCGAAGTGCATGACGCACTTCTCGCGTATTCGAGCTTGACAACTTTTTGTTTTCTTCTTCTTTTTCCTTCTGCTTCTATCTCTCCTTCGACGCATCCGCGCGCAAGCTCGCTCGTCTGCAATGTGCCGTCAAGGTGAGAGAAACAAGATGGAAGTCGAAGATGGAATATTTTGTTGGCGAACGAGATCTGTCGGAGGACATAAGCGCTTGTGCGTCCTGCGCAAAGAAGGGTTTCATTACGACACAGTCGAAGGTAGGAATTTCTCGAGACGAGACGCGCTTGAGGAGAGAGGAGGGGGAGAAGGTCTCATCGAAAACCTAATACGATGGTAATCAGGGGTGACTCCGCTTCTTCGGCTCTTCGGGGTTACCAGTTCCATCCGCTGCCGCCACCACGAGGAGATCCGATCGAGCCCTATCCGCCAGTTGCCAGGCATTGAAAATTTATTGAACTCTCCCAACCATTCGTCCCTCCCGCTCCCTTCAACTCTATCCTCACCTCCTTCTCTCACTCTTCGACGTTCTCTTGACTCGATCGGAGACAGGCTTTTTGATATCTTAATAATCCGCCTATTCGTCTGTCACCGGCGGGCGGGGGTGATTTCGCGAATCTATAGCCCGTCGACGTACGAAGAATAGACGTCGCGCTTGTCATCACCGTGCACGTTCGTCGTCGTTCTCCTCCTCGTCGTCGTTGTCGTCGATGAAACCTTCACGAGCCGAGGCCACTGATGGTGGGACTTTTATGTCGTCGTTACGCGCGACGTCTCGCACGTAATGTCAGGTTGGAATCCGTGTGGTACCAAGCAGTACTCTCGGATAGTTCGGGTGTAACGGGACACAACTCGTGCCCAACTACGAGTGCCTCTTGTCACGTTGCTCGTCAATATGCACTCGTCTGTTTAGCATGACCATTATTAAACTTCGACGTGGCAGTCTCTGCTGACAGTCGAATCCGTAGGAGAAAAAATTCCCCCGAGTCAAAATCTTAGCCTTAGCTTTCGATCTGAACTCTCTAACATTTGTATATCCCGAAGGATCAGCGCGTGTGCAACACGTACGAAAACTGAAATCCTACTCAACGATTCTAAATGGCGGAAACACGCAAACTGCCACTTGTAGGTTCTAAATAAGACCTCTTGGTAAAGCTAGTAAGTCGAATAGAAACAAAAGAGCTTGACATAGGCCTCAGGAATAGACACTAAATAGAATATCGAGGTCAAAAGAGTAGGACTCAAATTTCGACTCGGGCTCTTGCACCCTTCTCAAAGGAACATTACGAACGACAAATGTCTTTATCGAAGTGTGTCGTGGTTAATCTTCATCGTTGTTTCTGTTTCTCCTGTTAATACGCAACAATAACGTTGCATCGTAAATATAATATGGAGAAGACGCAAAGTATGAAATTTCCAATAATTAGAGAGAAAATATCGGCACGGGGGCTCGCGATGACGCAGTCGACTCGACTACACAGGCATTGCATCGGCATTTTATTGGCGTCCGATAGTAAGAAACATTTTTATCAGGAAATTCCATTTCATACGAGTAATCCCCAGTTTGCTCGTGTTCGTTGTCGAGCAGTCATCGCAAAAATGCGTCTACGTATGGCGCATCGTAAGTAAGTAAGTTTTCCATTTCCGTACCAGAATACATCAGAACGTAAGGCGCGTTCTACTCGCGGCATTATCGACTCTTCTCATGAAATATCCCGATTCTTACTGTGTCGCACAAAGGGAGCGACTCGCCGCTGTGCTTCTCAAACAACCAGACGTACACGACCGACCGTAACCAGGATACTAGTTCCCGCTCGTACATTCGGCTCGGACAATGACCAAGCCGGGGAAATACATCGAGACGTTGCGTTGCCCGCGAACGGAAACGATTCACGGACTCAATACCGCGCCCGAGTCCCCGCGAAACTCCCCGCGAGGGGTGCGCGATTGATAAGCGAGCGTATAGGAGCCAGCAAGCGAGCGAGCGAGCTCGAAACTTAAGATGACCGTCGACGTCGCTCCAAGTCGACGCTCTCCCGGAGATATACATCCATCCTCGTGGAAAAATAATCCATGTCTCTTCGACGCGCGCGAGGTTGTTACTCCCTCGCGCGCAGCTCGTCTCACGTCGACGACCCGACCGCCTCGTATTTCGAATTCGCACCCGTTTTGCCCGACGACCCTCTGCGTAGGTAGGTATGTTTCCCTCTTCGGGATCCTTTATCTACTTTCTTATGTTAAATTCATGACTCGGCGGCGGTGGCGGCGGCGACGACGACGACGACGACGGCAGCCGCTGCCGCCGTCACTCCCGCTGGAATTCTTGAGCGCGCGACACAAGTCGCCGGCTCGCAATTCGCGCAGAATGCACTTCGTTCTCGGTACGAGCAGCCCGTCGGAGCATGCGAGAATAGTCCTCGAGTTGCGTTCGCGAGTAGACGCGAGAAATGATGGATATTTTCCGAGACGATTGCCGGCAGCGCTTTAAACGTATTACTTCGGGTGTATTACGCTCGCCCGCCGTACCATCCCTCCCCGTTCACAGTCTCTCGTCCCTTCTCTCTCTTTCTTTCACTCTTTCTCTCTCTCTCTCTCTCTCTCTCTCTCTCTCTCTCTCTCTGAATTTATAAGATTAATTAAAGAATAATTAGGTTTACTATGCATTCTTTGCTGGGCGAATATCGCTTGCAGACTCCGCACTATTTATTAAATTCTTGTTTATACCTGCTTATTTATAAGTCGATGGTCGGATGATACGTAGCTCTTTGACTAATATTTTAGAATAACGTAGAAGAGCGGAATTTCTCTTTTTGTCAGATATCAACTGATTAATTGCGTCGCATAAAATGTCGCTCGACGATCTCGGCTGATGAGTTTGCCTTAATATCTTTTACATTGTAATAATTCTTATTATAACCGATTTGGGAGGTTATTAAAGTCTGTCGCCGAGAAAATCGACGAGTTTTCTGAAAAAACAACTCCGCGATGGAATTATGAGGAAAGGACGAGTGTGTTTTCACCTTTCATTACGCAGCGTCGTTCATTGCAGGTTTACGATTATTTCGTCCAGCTTTTTCCCGAGGAAAGTAGACTTTTTCGGAGTGTTCCTGCGGGCACGATTTTTCGGCCAACCGAGCGATACTCCCTTCGAAGAGGAAGCATGCGGCAAATATCGCAAATATCGCCTCCTTATTACTTTTCTCACTTCACTACTGGCCGCACGTTCCCGCAGTATTTCACGGGAATATTGCCGATACAGCGCGAGAGGTGTATCGCGTAATCACGTTCCTGGAATTTCCGCGGTTAATACAGATTCCCGGTCTTTCGTTGACGTTGTAATGCAGGGCTGCATCTGCATAACGTGGGGGAATACAATGTGCAATGGCAACGTGGACGAACGTAAGCCTGGGCGTGGGTAATGAAATCGCGCATTGCACCGCGGTAATGACGCGGCCCCGAGGCATCGCGACGCTTACCGTTCACGATAACGACGCAGAAAAGGCGAAACGAACGTTTCGTGCTTCCGCCGCGCGGAGAAGCAAGAAAAAAGAAAACTAGGAAGGGAAAAACAAGAAAAGAAAGTAAGACGCCATTGTGCCACCGCGACCCGCAACCTCGACGTGAACCCTTTTAATTTGATTTAATCACCGTTGATGAAGGCGCATGCGAATGATGAGTTCAATGTCTCTTATTCGTCCACAAATTAAGTACGCGATAAAAGAAATTCGGCGGACTGACGCAGTTACGAGCGCAAGTCGCCGCAAATCTATATTCTCGTCAGACGAATTCTTTGTTAGATAAATATTCGATGACTATTGCTGCGTAGAAGAGATTGGTAGATTCGAGGTAGAAGTCCAAGAAGCATTGCAGACTAAATGATAGACTTGTCTTGTAGATTTCAAGATTATGTCCACGCGAATTTTTTACGTATTTTTGATATGTGAACAAATCACGTTTTGCGTAAATAAATCACGTTTTGTTTACGTGATGTGCGTACATACTGAGAGAAAAAAATGGTTGATCTAACTAAATTAGAGTTATTTTTGGCCTCAATTATTTCTTTTTTAGTTGTCCTAACAAAATGGTAGTGGTATGCATATAATGCATATAAGATTATTGTCGCGATAACATCGTAGTAGAGTTTAATTTAAAAAATAGTTTTCTTGCCCATAATTTATAATAACTGGTTCTCTATGTGTGCATGGTAGTTTTTTCATGTAGATAATATAAATTATGTAGAATATTGCAGATTACACTAAAATACATAAAAAAGAGTAACTAAATTATGAAACAATTATCGCATCTGTTTCGAGGATTAATTATAACTATAATTATAACTATAATGTTTAAGAGAGATAACAAATTGCATGGAACTTTTATTTCATTATGTGATAAATTCTCTAAAGATTTAATTCTCTGTAAGTAAGAGCGTAATCACAGAGAATTCTGTGGACTTTAATTTGTTTAAGAAGCAACGTCCATTTTACATAAAGGTTTAAAGATTAATTAATTTTTGAGCAAGCCATGCGTTCTTTAAACGACATTCATAGAATATTCATTGTCCGCGTAGACATACAGTATCATAATTTACATAAATATCGAACTTTGCTAAATGGACATTAAATTTATCTTTCCTTATCCTCAATAAATTCGTCAAACGTCCGTTAAAATCGCACACATTCTGTATAATAAATGATTTTCTCACATATACTTGGAAATATATGATGTATCGCTGCTCGCGTCCTGGCGTCCTATATTACAAATCCAAGTAATTTAATTTATTAGTAAGTTATTTTTAAACTGCAAATATGTAACTTGGCTGAAACATGTTCTTTCTACATTTTATATATTTTGTTACGATTTTAAATCGCGTGATTCGATGCGTTTAAGAGACATGTAAAATTATAATTTAATATGTTTAAACGTATCTTCAAATGACGTGACTTAAAACGGACTTGAAGAAAACGTGTAAGAAAAGAGATCCAGCCGATATAACACACTTGAATTTGCAGTGTACGCTTTGACTTCCCAATCCAATATCCTGCTGCCAGTTAGCTACGCACCGTCGCGTGGTATTCCGAATACATATACTCATTCATGGCACTAACACTCGCGTAGATACGATTCAATGGCAGAAACACGTGTTAATTAACGCGATATCGACGAGAGCCCGATTAAATATTTTAAGAGTCGACGTGAATTACAACTAACGCGCGTATTCCACGGTATACCCATCGTTCGCTAACGAATACGCTCGAAACGTAATATGACACGTGTCGTACGAGGATGTCTTTCACCCTCCCCGATATCCGAAATGTTTCGAAAGCGTTGATTGTTGTAATCTATCCGAATCCGTTGCGTCATTTCGAACGTGCATTGCAAATCCAAGTGCGTCATTTTTAAACGCTAAGCGTATAACGTGCTTCCCCCTTTTACACGTTTCTTTCAAACTACGTCATTTAACAGAGATTTGAGACGTGCAAATTATAATTTAATAAGTTTTTTGAAGGTGCTAAGTGACGTAACTTAAGACAGCAAGAAACTTGTGAAAAGAGACTCAGCCAAAATAATATGCTTCGTAGTGTGCGTGAACTTTATTCATCAACGATATTTACTGCGCTGATTATTTCGAGACAATCTTGCATCGTGCAAACAACAAACTTATCAGCACGTCACTCTTACCACACTCGTCCAACGTTTCAAATATTTCGTAGGTTAAGACGCGTCGCGTCTCCATTCGCGAATAGAGGGAATTGTAGAACTACGATCTGTCTGCTCGGTAGCAGACGCCTCGCCATTCCCTAGATCGATAGCTGCTACAAATTCCCGGCCAACCGCATCTGTTTCTTTCAGTAACTATCGATGGCGAGGCATCCGCAGGACCGAGTGCACTTTCCAACTGCATTTTTTACACTCTCCTGCACACTCTTCGACTTCTCTCTTTTTCTCATCAATTCGTGAATATATATCTACTTAATTAGCGAACATACACAGAACCTGTATCTACTCGATTTTATGTGCACAATGCACATATTTATATCATTTGAAGCACAGAAGATGCTGCAAGTGCAGCTGAAAGGAGCTCACTTTAAGTGGAACGACCGTCGGCCATGTTGTCGTAGTCGCAACATGTCCACCGAAGGTACGCCGCAATAAATCGGTCCCTCGTCGGCATCGCATTAATTAACATACGTTTCGCCGATCGTATCGTACCTACGTGAGTATTGGTGTCGCGAGTGAATATCCGAACTGTTCCACGATGCAGAAGTTGAAGGCAAGACGTTGGATCGGGAGAAATCAGAAAAGAGGACGCAGAGCGCGAATAGCGATACATCATGTATTTCAAGGTATTTCAAATAATTTGTAACACAGAGTGTTTTCACCTTAACGAATATTTAACGAACTCACTGAGAATAATATGGTAATTTCGAATGGAAATTTAAGCTAGCGTATTCATAGTGCGTTATTGTTTAACAAATAGTTCAACAAATTGTTCAACAAAAATATGGCTTGTCGAATCATCGATCTAACCTCCTAACCTAACTTAAACTTATTTCGTACAACAAGAAATTGTATTTCTGATAAGAACAAGTTATTAATGGTTCATTGATACGAATTCACAATTATGTTTTTAATTCGAAGACTCTTCACTGGTTCTTCAAGTTCGACAAAGTTTGTAGGTTAATGTAGAATCAAAATTTCGAGTCTCGGTTACTTACTTTTTTTAAAGAACACTTTTTCCTCAAGTGGTCTCGACGATCTGATGATAAAGTTTCTCCATGGAAGTTACCGACTTTAGTTGAGTATCTCTGTATTTAACGCTCACACAAGTCGTGCTTGTAAAGCACGACGGATTAGCATTTCGTAACCAACTTAAGTTCTACGAGTTCCTTTCAGATACGTATCAAGAGCGTCTCCCTAAAGAGCTCTCCGAAATCTGACAAGTAGATTAGCATTTGCGTCCAGTCGCGCGGCTCCGCAAATGTTTGTATAAGAGTCTTCATCTGATTATCGTGAATGAAGTCGGATGGAGGATTATACGGACGGGAAAGTGCTGTAAGCGTGTTTCTCGCAATTTTTATCTGACCACGGCGGCAGATTCGAGATGAAAAGTCCCGCGGTATTTATAAAACCGCGTCACGTCGGCAGACGTCGGCGGGGGAGAACGTCTAGTCGGGTGGGGAGGAAGGGAACTGCCGTTACCGATAGATAGACACGGCTAATTTATGGACAATGTCGTTTGGCTGAATATCCGACGAATAACGGGATCCCCGTTCGTTTATTTCTGAAAAAAGAAGAACCGCCGTATCTCACGTCCCGACCGGAGACGGGAGCCAGGCGGGAACTCGCTTGGACTAAATAATCGCGTCCGCGTAATCGTAAGTATTCGCGGTGCACAGTTTCCGCGTTCTCAGTCATCGCGTTATCTAAAACGTCCTCCAACAACGGCATAAATTTGCCGGTATGTTTTCGGCTCGCTGCGCAATTTACTCGAGGCTCTGTTTGCGCCGCCGCTACCGCCGCCACCACCGCCGCCGTCGCTGATTTCTAACTCCAAAACTGCAGCGGAGCGACGCGACCGACGACTTTGCTACGCCGGTCACGCCGATCGTCGGAGTTTCTCATTACGATTCCGTTAGCGTCAGCAATTGCAGTAAGTTGTAGCCAGCCAAGCATATATCGCATTACTTTATTGCTGTTTGGCTAACGGCCGGCGCGCACGCGCACGGTGCGGCCACTATTTCCAAATTTTCGCGACGGCCTCTCCTTGTCGTGTCACTACTAGCGAAACTTACAGCCACGAGCGACCACGCTCCCGCATCTCCTCCGGATCCGGTTTTACGATCTCCGGCCGAAGTTGGGCCGCCGTGTCATCTCCGTCGTGCTTTTGTCTCGCGCGACTGAGACAATGGCGGAAACATTTGGGAGACATCTGCAATTTTTGCGAACAAGACAACCCCGCCGGGGCAACACACAGACGCATGAATTCACGTGAATTTATAAATAACAATACAAAAATAAAAGAGAAGGGAGATGGGCAATATCAAAAGCACGAGAGATCCAGGGCTTTTTCTTTAATATTTCATTAACACTAGAAGAACCAAGGTGATCCGTTGATCGCCTGAGCATGAAAAAACTGCCACGTGTTTTTGACGTTTAATTTTTTTTCTTTTGAAATCCTATGACTTTTTCTGACTTTTTATCACCGTCATTGTGCACGGCTGAATACATTGTACTCATACAGCACATAAGCTTGCAACATTGCTACAACGTTGCAAGATTGCATATTGCAGTGCAATATTGCAGAGACATTAATTTGCAATATTATTTTAGCAATATTGCAGCACTATTTAAAAAATATGACAAATATAATATAATATTTTTTATTTATTTACTAGTTATTTTTGTTACTTATATTTCAAATTCAGTGATATTTCATATCAATAGTCCTTATAGAATAGTACTTAGAATAGTACTTGTTAGTGGCAGTTATTAATACTAGAATTTGTTTTATTACATATTTCTTAAACTTCTTATACCGTTTTTTCGGGGAAAATACTTTCTTTAGATTTAATATTCGTATTTGTTTAATTTTGTGATTTTTTGTTTCATTAAAATATATTCTTAAATGAAATATCATTTTTTTAAATGATAAAAATAAAAAACTTTTATTTCATTCAAGGAAATTATATCATTTGATGAAACAACACTATTGTTTTAAATAGTACTTTATAAAAGTTTCTTTCAAAATTTAGTAATTCGATTTTTTTAATTTGGATTTTTTTGGATTTTTTATTTTTTTAGTTTGGATTAATCATTATAACATTCTGTTAAAAATCTAAAAGTAATTATCACTGTTCACTACATTACATCAATATTCATCTCATATTATGTTGTTGCGTTGTTTCAATGTCTATCAGTAAATTATCCAACGAACACCAAGTAAAAGTTATATAACTATTATTTGATGTTTGCTAGGTATATTATAATATACCGTGAACACTATAAGGATAAATTATATAAACACAAATCGTAAGAATATCGTTGGAGTCATTGGGAATCGACGCGTGCCGCTCGATCGTCAGGTTTAAGCAACACTTTAACGGAGTCAGGATATAGATGGGTGGGTGACCGGTGGTATATCGCTTGGGATCGAAATTATCGAGGGGAAATTCACGAAAGTTTGGAGTGTGTATTGACAATCTTCGATACCTAGTAGTTTATGAGACATAAGAAAATTAGGAATTATAAATATATATTTTTAAATATTATAATTTTCTCATTTTTCACATTCGCACAATAATTCTCAGTATTTGATCATCTATCAATATTTAATAGTGATTTTATTATCAGTATTCATCAGAAATTAAGTACTGACGAAAAAATTACTGAATTACTGATAATACATAATTACTAATAATTTTTTAGTATTTATTAGTATGATATTCCTGTAAGAGTGTTATCTGAGATTTTACTTTGTATAATAAAACATATTAATAATATTACATATATATTGCATTGCAATGTTGCTGCACAGTTGCGTTGTTATATTGCCGCAAGCGGACATTTTACCGTTGCTGCAACGTTGCAGTAGCATTGCAGCAACATCTTGCAACGTTGTTGCAATGTCACAATATTGCAAAACAATGATGCTGCAATGTTGCTGCAACGTTGCTGTGCTGTATGGGTAATGGCATTTGTCACTAAAATTAGTTTTCAGTAGGTGGTCAAAAGACCTTCGGGAAAAGACTTTTCAGGTCATACACATTTTCAGGAATACACTTCCGGTCTTTCTGGTGTTAAATTAGAGGAAGTAGAGGAAGCTCTCTTCTTCTTCTGTTTGTCTGTCGAAGCGCGATTGCGCTCCTTCCCTCGCCGAGCGAAGACGTTCGCGAGAAATTCGCGACGATCATATCGCGGGATATTTGTACGCGTCGCTATTTTTACTTTCTATTCGTTAATATGACAAATAGCGCTCGGATATTCGCAGCTCTGAACCGGCTCACACCGCCGGCTGCTGCGCCGGAGACAAATGGGACAGCTCGCTCTTTCGGTTCTAACTTCCCCCGCCACGTCTCGCCTCGTCTCGCCACGTCTCGCTACTTCTTCCCGCCGACGAATTGCTAAACGAGTCATTAGTGCCGATTTTTTACCGCCGAACCGTCACTTCGGCGCTCACGAGCGCGTGCGGACACCCGAGCCTTAAATTAATATACGCATAGATCAACGGGATTATCCTAATTTCTTCTGCAGCGGCAGAGAATGAGGGAGCCGTAAGAACGCGTTCGTTAGCGTGTTTAATTGATTGTTAACGCACTTTCCAATTTACTTCGCGCAGTACAAGATCGTGTTTCCATTCGATGCGTTATAATTTATGCCGCTGCTCGAATCTCGGTGAAAAATCCGAGAAGTTCAATTTTCCCCGAGACATCACGGTGCTCTGTGAAGATAACTTGCATTCACCCGCGCGTCTCGAAGTTTCCAATAACTTAACCGAAAGAAGCAGCGCGGAGATTGCAAGAAAGCTACGATTGATCTTCGATTCGAGCGCGGCGACGTTGGACGACTTCGCGAAACGCCGAGTAGTCTCGACGTCAAGGCAACAAAAAATGCAAAGCAATAAAGCCGCGCGAATTACAATATTATAAATATCTCGACTGTAATATTCCACAAGACGCCGAAACAAATCAATTACTTTTTGTCGTAATACGAGGCGATTATGATCGTACATCTGTAAGCGGACTCTTGCGCAAATTGTCTGCGCAGAGAAACACATATATTTCCAGTGATATTTCCATAAACGATTACGCGGGCACACTCTCGCCGCTCGCGAAGAAAATAATTCACGAGGAATCGAAATTTGTGTTTTATAGCGTGCAGAATGTTCCCGATGAGAGCAAGAGAAATGAAACGCATTCCGCGTAATCGTGAACGCGTTGCGTTTGGAACTACAAACATTTTCTCGTTGCGTACAGTTAAATAAATAGCACATCATTCAGAGTATTATTTTAATGGAATTTGCTGCCTGAGAGAGAGAGAGAGAGAGCTTTTTAAAAGAGGTCACATCGATTGTTAAAAGTGTCCTGCGAACCGAGATACTGTTTTCACCGATGTATCGTGGCGAAACGGAATTTCATGAAATTGCTTACCGCCTTTTATAGTGTCTACAGTCCCCGCCTGGTACAGCTGGCCGAACTGTGTCCCGAATTCTGCAAATGTTACGGACACTCGTGTAAAACGACCGGTCTCACGTGAAATGCAAGGCAAACTCGGGACAAGAATTTTCTCCAATCGGATTTTGTACGATGTGGCAGTAACTCGTGAAACTTACACGAATGCGCACTTCAACGTGACAAAAAGCTATACCAATAATTGCGAAGTAAATTTGTGATAAGTATGTCAAATGAGAGAGAGAGAGAGTACATATCCGCTTATTTGTACACGTACACATGTAATATGTACGTGGAAAATGTTTTACACGCAAAACAAGGTAAATTAGAATTATATTGCGCTCTCACTTTGTGAGAGAATACGTGACGCGAATGCGTTACTCCGTTTCACTGTTGAAATAAAGAGTTCGCTATCATGTGCCGGGCGAATAAGCTCATTCCGAATATCTTTATGACAAACACGCCGAGTATATGTTTTTCATTAAATCCGAACCATTCCATTAACTTACGCGTCCATTAGGATATTTTTTCATGTATTCTATGTCAGAGCGTGATTCACGTCCGCCGCGGGAGGATCCTTTTCGATTTCACGCCACTCCACCACCGGGTTCCTTTCACGTGGCTGGGAATGAACACAAAATTTGCCGTCGACTTTTCGCTTTTGTACGCACAAATGACGTACGCGCGGCGAGCGATGAAAATACTCCCCAGGCGCCGTATTGTTCCTGCGATTCGTAATGATGCCTTCTCCGAGCTCGTGGATGTTGCTCTAAGCTTGTCGGAGTTGAGCGCGGCTCACGAAAAATCGAGGAAAAGAGAGAAGAGCCACGGAGAGAGCGCAACGTGACACATACACATCTCGCATTGTCATTCCTCTCATACGTCAATGACGCCGCGCGCGATACGCCATCGTTGGTGTAAAATTAAAGGGATAGTTTCACCCGCGTCTTCTCTATTCGCAATTCAACTCGCGAGGGTAGTGCCTTTGCCTCAGCGACGCGCAACTCGCGTGGGCAGCAACGAATGAATATTGCGGTTAATAAAAGTAATTCGCTTACGCGTCGCCGTGCTCGAAAATCGTCGCCGTTTAGGAACTATACGCTCTCTACACGACGTGGGTCTTTATATTCGCCCTTCGCCGAATCAAAGTAATTGAACGAATTGCCGCGCCCG
The DNA here is from genome assembly GCF_010583005.1 of Odontomachus brunneus. Lineage (NCBI taxonomy): Eukaryota > Metazoa > Arthropoda > Insecta > Hymenoptera > Formicidae > Odontomachus > Odontomachus brunneus. Next base: position 3,559,469 of record NW_022639460.1, on the reverse strand, counting down.
ATTGCCCAGCTCCGGCTGATCAGGAAGCCCATTTGTCGGGCGATATATTATTTGGAGTGGCCGCATCAATCACTCCACTTGCAAGTCGCCCGGGCTCCTCATTGAAACTTGTGTAAGGGTCGCGCATAAGAAACGTGGGGACGCGGTTTAATTGTGAGTTTCCGCAAATTTAGGGGAGACCACATGGCACACATTGTTCAGAGTGTCCAAGTTATAACTTCTTAAACAACTAATTGTTGCGATTGACTGTACAAACTGTAATAGTGATTAGCTTTCCTTCATGTTTTTACTCCCGCAATGATCTTGCAAACCGCATATTTTCTTCTACAAAATGCGAACATGCTACAATCGGGTGCCGAGTCAAGTATACTAGCAACTCGGAGTAAGATCATATAAGTAACGGTTCACTTTACCTCGTCTGTCAATATGCTTGATTTCGATCACTTTATGAATTAAAATTGTCTTTAATATCTAAAACAGTGTATTATATATTTGCAGGAAATTTTATTTTTTCTAATTAATAACACACTTTACTTTTAAATTTATTCACTCACAGTATTAAACTAAATTTCAAGACGCTAAAAAATGTACTTGGCCGCTACTGAGTCAATTTTTTTTCAATTTTTGAACTGTAGCATTATTCTGATCTTAATGAAAAACTCAGAGAAAAGTACTCATGTTCTAAAAAAATATTTTGCAATTTTGTTTTTACTCTCTCGAAGAATATATAAACAAAATAGCCAACATACTCTTTGAGCCAACTAGACCTAGTTTCCTCTAACGCTCGTCACATGTCAAAGGAGAATGCTTCAATTTACGTCGGTGAAACGTGGCCCATTTTAAGCTTGCAATGAATATTTAATGCGTCAATTTATCGACTCGTGAAAAGTGTCTAGAATAAGTTATAAAAAACGAGATTTATATCTTGAAGGAAGTGGAACATATGCTTAAAAAATTACCTGAAACAATTCTAGTCAGTTTATTAAGAAATTTAACTTGGCTCATTTTACTCTTTCAAAAATTCTATCCGAATTGGGGCGTCTATAAAAATTGTAGCCAAAAATATCCAGAAATGGGCATTTCTATCTTTTACAATGTTTTCTAGTAAAATGTATTTGCCCTCGGGAAATGATTCAGGTAAATCGACCAATAATTGTCAAATTGGACGTATAGTGATCAAATTGATGATAAATTTTACATGACATATTAAATTTTAGTTCGTTAAGAGAAATATTCAAATAAAAAGCTCTGGTTTTTATTTCGATACATTGCGCAGCTCTCATGTTCTATGACTTATTTTCGATCTCTGGAAACAGATTTAACAACGGGCTAAGAATAATGGGATCGAAACAGCATCGTTCATTAATGACGGCCGACTATCGCTCATGCTCTCGTCCCGTTTTCGTCTAACTTCTAGCTTCGCTTGTGATTGCATCGCTTGCACGTAGCTCGTAATACCATCTCGTGATACATAATTGATTCGGGCGGTACGTAATTAATTAACAAGCTGCTGTGGTATCCGGTAATACTGGCCGTTAATTCCTTGCTCTATCCTACGAACGCACGAGTATATGGTAATATTCAGTACGATTCCGTTTCGCTTCTCTTACGAATCGCGCCCGCGGACCTTTGAATTAGTAGCTACTAAATTGCGAATTTCGGAGAGGTTCGTGGCCAGCGCAACAATATTTTATTAAAGCGGGGCAGTGACGTATGTGTTCGTAACTTTAATAAAATTTCACTCTTACTAATAGTAAAATATCTTAACGTCGCCTGTACGCCTCACGTCGAAAGACACACCGCGGGAGAATGTGCATAACTCACGTATAAATTGACTTAACAACTGCAACCTGGCCAATAAAAGAACATTGCCACACCCAAAAAAAATTAATTTTAATAGAAGTGGAATTCTCTAAATCTTAGAGGATTTTACTCTTATATATGATCTCAAGAGGATTGCTTTGAAATCAAGAGAAAAATAATCTTAAACACAATTCTTAAAGATAGAGGAATTTCATATTGAATGTACAGTGCAAATCTATTTGTTCTTAATCTAAATTTTCTTTTATATATTATTTCAACTCAAAAATATTTCTTCGGATTTAATAAATTTTATCGCATCCACACGAAAGAAAGATCAGAAAACTTTGACCGGGGGTGCTTGTGTATATCTGTAGAAGTCCACTTTAATGCCATATGAGATGAAAAACATCAGACTCGGCTGGGATCGAACCCAGGTTCTTCCGCTTGTCACAGGCAACCGCTTTTTCCACTGATCTATTTAAGACTTCATGTTTGTGACATCTATATACCCAGTGAAAAATGACTCGTTGATTAACGTCAAAATGATATCAAACTGACGTCGGTTTGACGATTTCAACGTCGATTTGATTGAAACGTCGACAGTGAATTGACGGTGGAAGCTCTAAGCGTGGCGTTTGGTTTCAACCAATCGTACACGACAATACGCAGCGAAATAACAGTTCTTTGCGTCTCTCGTATTGCACGTAAGACAGCATTGTACTTCAAATTAACATATTTCTTTTGATATAGAGGAACACAATTAGAATAATATCTCATATCATAAATACACGATGAATGTTTCCCTTTAATAAAAGATGAATATGCTTTCTGTAAGATATTTCTTTTAGAATATGGAGTTAGAGGAAAATTCACTTTGTAGAATACTTTTTTTTTGGGTGCACCGCAATGTTCGGAGCATCGTATCGGTGTTGTGAGTAATTTCTGTAACTAATGAATACTAACACTGTAATAAACATTATAAAATAATAGCTTAAATTAATACGTTAAATTAATGTAACGTCCGCAATTTGATAAAAGGATCCGTCGATTAATTTCCGGTCTTGTTAACGCGGAGTCACGTGTAAATAAGAACCATTCGTACAATTTCTATATTTATTTCTCGTTCACGAGCAAATCGCGCGCAATCGTAAAATTAATTCTTTGTCTTGTTCTATAAATTCTCATTAAAACATTGTAATTTAACTCAAAGACAAATATCCCGTACGAAAATAAGCGCGCGGCGCATATATATATCTCACACACATATATCACGTACAGAGTTATTCGTTCTCATTTAATCGGGCGCTCGTGATTTTATAGGAAAATTCGTCGACGATTAATTCCCGATCATATTCCGCTAGTGCAATCATATGTAAACTAGGAGGATTCATTAATTCCTTTATTTATCCACGATATTAAAAATCATTTTCCCGCGTATCTACGATGAAATTCCACGATAAATATAATTTCGGTATGCTCTAAATGCATGCAATGCGTTAATCGACGCGCTGAAACTCGTGCAAATTGAAGCATTAAAGTCATACACGCGACCGTGACGTAAGCAAAATTACAACAGGCGGTTCAAAACTGTCCCACATCATGAGCAAAATTAAATTTCTACGGCCACAAAATTCAACGGTGGACAGCCACATCGATCGAGATTAATCGAACGGCGACTGTTATCGCGCGTTAATGATTTCCATTATCTGCTTATTCGTCAGAGACACTACTAATGGCAACAAAAAAAGAACAAAGGAAAAAACGAACGTTCAGTTCCGGGAGAAAAACCACGTCCTCGATAGGCAACTAATTATCAAGCTTAATCGGTAATGGGGATAATAGCGCGGTAACATTGAAGCCGCGATTATTTTTCAATTAGCTGTTAATAATTCTCAAGTTCGCTGGAATTACACCACCGTAGCGGAAAGAGAGACAGTTTTGGACACACGAAGCGGCGAACAACAATATGTTTCATGCGAATTTTCGCCATTTTTTTCCGGGCAAAAGCTACACCGTGTGCCTGAGATATGTAGATGCTCTGCAGTCGTGGTGTAGCTTTTGCAAAAAAGAATAGCCGCTCTTCATTTATAAACGCTCCGGAAAAAACTCGTTATTCAAAATTGCCCTCCTCTTCTCGCTAAATCAAACAAAATACAACGAAGTTACAAAAATTTACGCGGTGATTAAAGTGTCAAAGAACGCGACGGCACTGACAGTGGATATTTTTAATTTAGAATACACGAGAAAGAGCGAGAAAGCCAGAGATATCTGGACCAGCAAATGTATTAATTCTCCCGCATCCGGCGCGGTTCAAAGGCGCGCCCACCAGCGACGGAGTTTCCCTTCGAAGGCTGTTTCATGAATATTATTTTGTAGCCCGTTGGACAAGAGATAGAGAGGGGGGAGGGAGAGAGTTCACGCGCCGCCAAAGTTCCTGCGCTTGACAATGTATTAACGCCGCTATTTATAGGTCTTTGACCAACGGTGTATCAATTTGCAGCTCGGAAGTTAACGAGCGATAAATTATTCGCCTTAACGGAAGCGCTCGAATACTTGGAGCACGTCGAATATTATCGATCGCGTTTCGCTATTCGTGCTATTCGAGACATTACTCGAGTATAATGGAATATTCGTATCGATGGGACGGGTCTCACACGACACAAGATTCTTGACACAAAACAAGAAACGGAAGAAAATTGATGGATTATTCTCTCAAAATTAAAGCAGGGTTTTATAGCCGGAAATTATTCACAATCTTCGATTTGAGAGCATAATTGATTGCGGACTCATATATATTCATGGGCCGTTATTCAGCTGACTGGGTCGATATTTCTTGCACAAAATAAGTACAGATTGACGAGTAATTGAAGATTCATGAAGCTACGATTATTTGCAAGGCAATGACGCTATGAATACCGCTCTATGAGTAAGTAACGCGGAAAATCAGATCAGGTTCGATCAGATGAGTCGAGTAAACCCGACTCGAAACTTTGATCCCACCGATGTTCCATTCATACCGATTAAAACTGTTATGGGAATTTATCTTATTTCGATACTCTGAAGCCAATGTCAACTTTATTCAATTTTATTCAACTTATTCACGTTGTCGAGAAAGATTCTTTTTCACACTTACACTGATAATAAATACGTGGAAATTTATCTGTGGGATTTAAAGTTGATTCCTGTGAACAAACTTTATATCTCACAAATAAACGTTCAAGTATTTTTTTCGCAATGTGCATTTTCTGCCATTTAGAGACGCTGAGTAGCACTTTAGTTTCCATGTATATTAAACATATATTGATTTTTAAAAATATATAGATGTTAGAAAGTTCATTTTTTAAAATATATAGATGTTAGAAGGTTCAGGTCCAGACATGTACACACACACACAAACAGTAGGACTAAAATTTTGACTCGGAAATTTTTTATCATTTTTATCATCCATGCTAGTATTGTTTTCTAGAAAAAATATGGTATGAGATAAAGGAAAACAACGCTTGGATAGACGCTCTCACACATACACACACACTCGCATCGGATTATCCATTACGTTTAACCATTTGCATTCGCTGTTTGCATAGCTGCAATTCTGCCGCTTGCATTATACAACATCGAGATGTAACATTACTTTATGGTCGTCTCATTTACCCGCATGGAGATTACTGACGTTGTACTCCGGTATAACCATCGGCATGCGAACGTTTTAGCTATGTTTTTTTAATTCTATCTTTTGTGCAAACAAAACGTTGCTTTTTTCAATGTCTCTCTTTAAAATTCACGTTGCTTTCTTGCGACGTGTTCAGAATACGTTTAGGAGAGCCTTCTTTTCACGTATTTGCGGTTTGCTGTTGTACACTTTTTATCGTCTCGCATTTTCCATCGCACCTTTGTCCTCCGTGCTAACACGACCGTTCAATAAGAGAACCATCGAGTCTGCACCGTATGTCGCAGTGAATTGGAATTATTAGTAGACGAGTAGGAACAACGTACAGACGCGAGTGGTAATAACGGATAAATGCGAGAGCACCATGAATTTCCATTTCTTCGTATCCGGAGAGTTCGTGACACCTACGGCGAATTTCATCGGCGCGTAGAGACACGGGGAGAACGGCGGCGACTTTTACTTTAATTGCAGTCGCCGCGCAAAAACAAATTGTCACGAGTCGAGCTTAACTGTCGGTTCAAGGAAAACACGTCGATAAACCGACCGGCATCCATTTCCCGAACGCGCATCTCGCTAATGAAGCCATTGACGCTCCCCGCGCCAGCACATGCCGGCCAACCATATTTTTTTTTATTCGTCTCTCGCCCTTTCTCGAAAAGTAAAAAAAACGGAATTTAATTCCACAGCGTAAGGTAGGCGGGAGCAGCGCGATTGGTATTCCACGCATCGTGTCACGGCACCCGATCGTGTCACGGACGGCTACGCCTTTCGTCCTCGTGTCTCCTCTTTTTCCCTTTCTCTATTTTCTCATTCCCGCGCGTCTTCCTCGCCCCCGCCTCGGCCCCGACCGCGGGAACGGAAGTCGGAAGTTTACCCGCGACGAGAGGGGAGACGAGGAGGAAAAGAGAGCCGTTTTCTTTCGGCCGCGATCCTTATTTCGTGGCGTCTCTCGCGCAACTTTTCCGCGGGAATCCCAAGCACGTTGATCGCGGATCCTACCGCGGCCTTCCGCTCGTTTGTTCTTCCGAGCCGGCCGAGTCGGGGGAGCGAACTGAGTTATTACACCGGTCTTCCGCGGGCGGTCGTCGCGCGGTGGGATGCTTCGCAGCGTGTCTGCCCCCCGGGTGCCTGCGAGGGACAAAGTGCCAGCGTCGTGGAGCACCGCCGGAGCATTAATAGGCCAGGAACAAGTGACTTATGTAAAGTTTGACCAAGTTGGCGCGGCAATATGCCTCGCGCCGTTTCACTCCGGTTAGCTACTCCTCCCCCTTACTCATCTCCGACTCGCCCTCCCGCCTATCATCCGTCCTTTCCCGAGAGCGATGGGCCGAATAACTCTCCGGAGGACACTTTGAGAGGGAGAGACGGCTCGCGTGGTCGCGGTATCCTCGAAACTTTCGTCCAGCGATACTGTGTACTCCCTACTCGCCGGGAGGTGGATAGAGGATTGCGAACGGAGATGGATTAAGCGCGCCCGCGCGCACGTTTCGTGTACGCGATTCGTGTTTCGCGAAACGCGAGGGTGGGCGAGCGTGCGCGGCGGCCAGGCAGGATGGCACGGTTATAAAGGTCGGGTCATATTTTAGTTCTCGCATTGTTGTATACTGACGGAATTGTAAAGGAAATAAATTATCGCGCCCTGGGGAATCAGCGGGCGGCCGCCGCCTCCGGCGTCTCCGGCGCTTCCTACTCGCGATGTAACCCGCGGACTCAGGCGCGGCCACCACCACCGCCGCCGAGAGGGACCGATGCTGAAGTACGACGCGATTACGACCCTTGACGCTCGAGTTTGCGACGATCCTGAGAGAAACTTTTCGCGATAATGGCGCGGGGTGGTTGAACCGCTCGCGGTGAATTACCCCGGTCGTTTTGGACGAGAGATCTCGCGAATCGAAAGGTTAAAGGTGAGGCGAAGGCCTTGCGCGGGGCCGCCGCGAAGCGGGCGGATTCGAGGAAAAAGTGACGTTCGGGAGAAGAGGTGCAAAAGTGCAATTTATCACAAATCTTAGCATCTTTCTACCATAAATCATACTCTCGACTGGCTCGTCGCTTCTTCCTCCTGACACGTATCCCCGCTGCCCGGCGGTCTCCGAAAGGAAAAAAAAAGGCGTGCATCGTGCGCTTGACGGGGGAAAAAGCGTGTACGCTTGTGTGGCTTGCACACCAGGCGTATAAAGCTGATCGGCTGTGTGGTGTGGAACGTTTGTTCGCGATGATTACGCGATCGCCGATATCACCGCCGTGCGAAACGCCGCCCCTTTGATCTCTCTCGCCCTTAATCCGCCGATATCAATTACCGGCTTGTTTTTTTTCCTTGCACCGTCGTGTCAGTAAGTTCGAAAAGAGAGAGTTAAAAAGAATCTCGGACGCGCGTGCATATACGGCTGGTGCAGTCTGTTCTCTTCCCTTCGCCGCGTCCGACTAGAATTTCCAATTCCGCGCGTATTACCTCAGATTACCCGGGGCGACCGGACATTTTTTAGAATTTCCCAATAATTCCCATAGAACGCGGCGGGAAGGGGATTAATTCGAGCGGCGCGCGACCGTATGACGTGCTCGTCACATTTGGCAGTTATACGCGCCGCCGGAAAATGCGACACCTGCGCCGCGCAAAGTCGAATGGATAATTCGCGGGGCACTCATAAATCGCAGACGCTTCCTGGCGTTTATCGTGCGCGCGCGGTAATTTACGCGAACGAGAAAATTTCCCCTGTGAAAAGACACGCGACGATTTCCCGGGAATCATTCGCTCCTCGCCGCTGAAGAATCCCTCTCCTGCTTCAAGAATCGATTGTCGAATCATAATGAGTTCGACGTCAACGGTAAATTTTCGGATCATCCAACTTGATAATGATTCTGCCTTGATATATACAAAGAAAAATCAGTATAGATGAAACCGCGTCGCATTTTGTCGATATTGTGCCAATGTATTATTGATCTAGTTATCTATACACACGGAATTTTATAGTAAAAATTATTTATAGGTTTTTGTAGTAAAAAAGTAGATCGACATTTTGCGGTAAATTACTATCTTTTTATTTCATATGTATTGTTACTTGTATTTTAGTATAGTACATTTTGATTAAAATGCGCTATTAAGGCACTTGCTATGTTTCTAGCAAAATTTATTAGTTTTACGAGTTCTTAGTACAAAATTTGGGAATCAGTTAAATTAGAAAGTTAAATTAAGTTAAAACAGAAATCTACTGGTTTCCAGCGAAATTTCCAGCGAAGTTTCTTAGCAAGATAGATTTTACGAACAAGATTACGAATCTTACAGTATTCCTGGGGACAATATAAAAACTTAGTAAAATTGAAAAGAAAACTCTAATATTCTCTCCGTGTGTATGATATCTAGAAAAGATATAAAGAATTAAATATGTATCTAGAAATATACACACACATCTAGAAGATATAATTTCAAATATATATCTCTTTAAATATATGTCTTTTAAATTTATATCCAGAAAATATCATACAGATATGAACGAATTGTTGACGATATAATCATTCAAATCGAATTGGTATATTGATATATCAACGCGATTTGAATAAGATACAAGCTGGATAACGATTAGATTGTCGATATCCATCTAATATCCCAATTTCAGATATCATCAAATATGATATTTCAGATATGATCAAATCTTGAAAATATGAAATGGATTGCTGATTCCCATGTGATTTGGACTCGAATTCAATGTGATTTCGACTTCATCTCTTATTGACGATCCTGAACTCGGGTCGTTAATTCACCTCGCTGATATTCTTCGAGAACCGTGAAATTGGACTTACCGGGTGTGCGTACAGAGAGTAAGTGAATGCACGGTGGCGTTTTAAAATTTAAATACGTAGCCGCGCGTGCTACCAATGGCCCCTGTAACATTGGCTTTTGCACGGTCATTTCGGAAATATACGGGACAGATTGATGCATTGCATAACCAATATGTATGAGGACGTCCCTATATTTTATATTTCGCGCGCGACGAAAACTGTTGCGCAACGTTCCGCATCGGATAACGCTGGTATCGTAACGTGCCAATAACGATTCCGCAACTTCGAAGAATTGTCGGTTCGGAGGCATAAAACGACAGACAGAAATTCGGCACGCGGATATTACAAGCGTCGCGTTCGCGAAATTGATTCGTCTTTTATGAGTAGGAGGAGCGTGTCTTTTAAGTAGGAAATTCACGTTAATGGCCTGTAATTTATAGCGCCTCTTGGCTCGACGAAATTGATAGAAACATTTTGCACTTGATTTCTTACAGTTCTCGATAGAAGTTTTACTTTGCGTCGCATTTATCTCGCATTTATTTAAATTCAATTCACAAAATATTCTCAAAATATTTTTTCGTAAATATTTCTCAAATGTCAAAATCCCGTTAGGTTGATGCGAAAAGTTTGCCACACTTGTATCAGACAAAATTATAAGCAAAATTATGCAATTTTGAGATGCTTCAACGAAATTTTGCTAACAAAACATGGACGTGTACAATTCAGCCATGTGTGATTCCGCTTTCTCTTTAACAGCCAAGTCGTTCATTTTCCACGAATCAAAATTTCGTAGACAAACAGCATATTTTGCGCGCCAACCCGACACTAAAGACTACCTAAAGCGAAACCTGACAAATGTTAGGTTGATGCGACAAGTTTGGCATACATGTCGCATAAAATTGCGGACGAAATTATCCGGTTTTGCTTCAAGAACACTTCGCAAATGAAACAACACAGACTCGGCATATAAAGCCATGCAATTCCATTTCCTCTTCAACATCCGAGTCATTAATTTTCCATGAGTGAAAATTTCGTAGACAAACGACACGTTTCTCGCACCAAGCCGATATTAAGGAGCGCTTAAAGCGAGACGGGAGATTTTGTAACACAGGCGCGCAGCCCAATTCGCGAAAATTGCCGCGGCAGTTTGACACGCTTCTCAAATTTTCCGACAATCCCGCCGTCGTGTCTTGCGAGTTTGCCGTAATGACTTTCGCGAACATTTCCCGTTAATGAAACCACGTTTTAACGTCGTTCGCGTCCTAATGGGCAGTCTCCATCGTCTCGTCGCGCAAACCGAGAATAATCTGCCTCCGGAGACGAGACCCAGGGCACACGTTCGTTCCTCTCTTGTCCCTTCTAAAAGTGTCGCCAGCACGTGCTGCTCACGGGCACTGTCGAAGGCCTCTTTCGCGTAGACGCGCAGTGTTTGTCACGTATATTTAGTGAGAATTTCTCGGCCGTTTCTCGGCCGCGCGCGCGCGTGCTCTCTTTCGCAGAGAGATTCCCCTGCGGCGATAAGCCGCGCGAATCTCTCAAAGCTCTTTTTTTCCCTTTTCAATCGGGTGCATATACTATACCTGTCGCGCGTCGGAACGTATTGAAGTGGTGAACGGTTATGACAGACGATTCAATACGGTCCAAAGCCGTCGTTCTGGCCTCTATCTTCGCGGATGAGCCGCAACGAAAATATTAACAAAATACACCGTCGTCGTCGAAACGCGTGATCACCGATATCGACCGCTCCTATTCGCCGGGCTAAATTGAAAAGCTCGCGGCCAGAGCGCATGGCGTGTCCGAAAATCAATATTTCGCGGACGGCGGAATTTCAGCGGGATAACATCGCTATCCCTCCAAATCGGAGACGTTCCGTTGCGCCGACTCTTCATTCGTGCTGATAAATTGGCATTTATACACGAGTAAACTTATTATTACAATAATCACGTATAACAAACGAGATAAGACATTAATCCTTTAGTTACGGTTGAGCTGAACGCACAACTCAAAGCTTTGAACGCGCACATTGAATAATGGTAGCGCAAATGGCGTTTGAAAATACATACCATATTATTCATTGTACCTGCGTTAGTATAAAGCAATAACTAATTAATTAATTAATGAGATTTGCATTTGCATTACGATGTTAGAAGAAATGAACAATTTATTGCTTAACAGCGACTCACCAGAAAAATATTATCTTTTTCTTAGCAAAATCTTCTTATATAGAGAAGATGTCTGATGATTCGCTACGAAACAATCACGTACAATTTCGAGATATTAGTAAAGAGAGCTTGACGAACCAGAGTGCACGATGTGTCAACTTTTTTCATGAATATCTCGTAATTTTGCGTGATTGTTTGAACAATAATATAGGGAACCCTTTGCTCAAATTGATATGTTCTACTTGCATACCGTGACTCCATACCGAGTTGTCTGGCACTCTATATACAGTTTCAAAAGAATTCTTCTAAAACCAGAAAGAAAATATTCTAAAGTAAAAGTACCAATGTACCTAGACTCGTACCCAACGCTGGATGTTCTTATTGTTTTGGTCATTAATTACGAATACTCAAACTTTCAACATAGAATATATTTTATGGTGAACTTTCAATATAGTATATATTCTATGTTGAAAGTTCAAATACTCGTAATTATAGAATATATGTATATATTCAATATAAAATATATGAATATATATTTTTTTATGTTGAAAGTTCAAATATTCGTATTTAAATACCAAAACAATAAGAACGTCTAGAGTTAGGTACGTGTCTAAGCATTAGTTATTATTTTTGCCTGAACATCCATAAAAAGAAATAACTCTAGTTGCAAGGTGTAATATTTCCTGTGATCCTACAATCTAAGCGAAATCTTTTCTTTACAGAAAGTATATTTCTCTTTTAACGAGTATGTGTATCTAAGGAGGAATACTTTTTTGGTAAAAGATTCTTTAATATATTGCGCTTAAAATATTTTCCTTTTGGTTTTAGAAGAATCCTCTTAAGGCAATACGTAAAAAGATTCGCTAAGGACGAGATTATAAATTCTAGGTACTGTTTTCTCACTGGCTCTGAGTGCAAGTTTTATAAGGCAGCCGCTACAGTGGCGTTTCGCTAAGAGATAGCAAGACGCCACTACAATGGCCAAAAGTTGAGAAGCTCGGAACAACGTATCAAAGTAGCGGAAGAATGACGTATGATTATTATTATGGTAATATCCTGCGCGTTTTCAAATAAATCAATCGCAGTATTTGAGATAAACAGATATAAACAAATTGCTACAAAGTAAAATATTGTAAGACTGAAAGTACTGTCGCTACTTTATCTTGCACTTTATCTCAAGTTATCACCGCGTTATTTCGCTCGATCGTCACCGTTACCATTATATTGTCGTTTGCTTTTTCGGATGGACGTTACATTAACTTTCACAATATACGAAATATTGGCAGCTCAGTAGTCTCAAATTTCCTCGCGCAAGCTTTACATCAACGTGGAAGCCTGTTTAATTTCTCGACCATGTCTTAATCGTTTCCCTCTCCCTCTCTCTCTCTCTCTCTCTCTCTCTCTCTCTCTCTCTCTCTCTCTCTTTCTCTCTCTCTTCCCTTTTCTCTTTCTCCTGCTCTTTCGCGCTACTTTCCGGCAGGCTACTTTCGCGCACGAATGCAGACGGCAAATTGGGGCTTAAATTTCCGCGGCAGCATGCGAACGAGAGCGAAAGAAAGGGAGAAGTCGCGGAGTTAATTAACGCGGAGAGCGCGCGACACCGCTTTTCTCTTCTTCCCACCTTCCGTCAAAAATAATGACGGAAGTTCGGTTATAGAGCCTTTCCTGCCGCACGAATAATTTATAATTACTAAGCTCGGTCACGCTGCGGTAGTACTCGCCGGTCGCTTTTTGTTCCTCTTTTTTTTCATTCTCTTAATTTACCGCGGCTGAAATTAACTTGTATTGCGAGGTAAAAGAATTCATCACGGAAACCAATCCATTCGCTATAACGCTCTATCGGATATTTGGTTCCGATGATTACCGTGCGATTGTCGAAATAAGATTGAGCTTCCGATCGTTACAGTCGAAATTACTGTGGATTTTCCGTGGCGTTGTCCGTAAGTCGCGCAAGTCCGTTCGCGAAAGTATGATCTCGCTCGCTATAAAGTAAGGATAATTTCAAGCAACTTCTCCTCATTTTATCGCCGCAATTAACCGAATATTTTACCTCGTCAATTGTGTGATATCTAGTCGCGATATTTCACTTGTCGATAAAGCCACGAGAGCCACAACGTCGAACGTAATTCAGCCATTATTTCGTGGCACGTTTTATCGTCTATACCTCTTTCGGTCTATTATACAGTGCGCACTCGGTAACTCGCGGCACAGCCGCGCTGTGCAAATAGAACACACTAATTTAAGCAAAAGGTGTCCCCTTACCATTTTTCAAGCCGTGTAAAATTTCGAGATATTGATGAAGAAAGATTGACGAACCAGAGCGCGCGATGTTGCACGGCGTGGGTTTTGTAAGCGCGAGATCTCATCAAAATGGCTGGAACGCGATTATCTCTTAGCATGGATGAATATCGGCTGTTAGCTGAAAGTAGAATAATGATGCTAGAGGCGCATAGAAGGCTGCAAAGAAGCTGCTTGGCAGCTGTTGTAAAACTCGTGAATCTGATTGATATATATATACAAGGTATTTCGTTACTATCGCATTATCTCTCAAGGGCGGATTCCTGAAATAATTTGAATAAGAAAATCCTAATACAAAAATGGCGAGGCTATAATACTTTTCAAATTATAAACGAAAATCAATGAAAGTTAAAGTTAAAGTTGACCAATTATACTGGCTAAAGTACGCGCGCTCAGATACGATACAACACACAGTGGTACAGATGCATCGTCCCTTTTCCAAATATTAATAAGTTTTATACATAGAACAAGATATGTAATAATAATCTGCCTTCCCTATCATTTAAACATATCGCAAATAATAACAATCTCAGCAAATGTTATGAATAAAATATCACACAATACATTTATGAGAATCAGTAAACTGTCACACATTTGACGTTTCTTTCAAGGATTTACAACTAATTTCATATCTTATGCAAATTCTCACTTATTAATATGTGCGTTGCACTGTACCTGAGCGTGTGTATTTTAGCCAATATAATTGGTCAACTTTATAATTTGAAAAGTATTATAGCCTCGACATTTTTGCATTAGGGTTTTTTTCTTCAAATTACCTCAGGAGTTCGTCTTTAAGAAATAATGCGGTAGTGGCGGGACACCCTGTATATGCTCTTATATTCAGCCAAAAGTATACCCCAATCAGATTCACGAATATTGCGGCTGCACCGCGAGTTGCCGGACACTCTGTATATGTATAGCAATATGATGTTTCATGATAGTCTATTCATCTATGTATAATACGCAATGGAACCTGTAGCGGAAAGGGAGGGAAAAGGGACGGCTAGGGGATTGGAGGATGTTGGTGCGCGGTGGTACAAAATACAGGATGAAATTGAGATTATAATAATACTAGCAACTGCGAGCAAATTTCTGATAAACTTTGACATTAATTCAATAGTAATAACGGCTAGTCCGCGTTATTTTGTTTCAGCGCAACACGTTGAAAATGAATTACGCTCGGGCCTCTCCCATGAGAGCTTCGAGTCCCTCGCGTGTTTATAACACATTCAAATAATTCCCGTGTAATGCCTCGTGAGCGCGCAAGCACGCATTCGCCCGGGTATAGCCCGTAAAATAATAACACGCTCGCTCACGGATAATAATTTGTATCGGAAATAGGGTTTACTCGACGTAATCAAGATCTAAAGCGCGCATAAAGCAGATCACTACTGATTATCCGGCGGCGGATCAATGATTTCTCTTCCGCGAATTTTTGGCTCATTAACGATATGTCATTGCGCGCGATGGAACCGGCAAATAGCTTTTAATCGCCTGTGTGATCAATTAATCAACGTTTATTTCCTTTGATTTCTACGCGGCTGACTGCGGCGTAAAACAGCGATCAAACAGTTTTGAGCTTGCATTATGTGAAGCTGACCCCGGATTATAAAGGAGACCGGATAATATTTGCGATGGCGTGACTACTCCCCTCCCCCCTCTTCGCTTCCTGCTGCTCCCCACGGGTGATTCTATCTTCGTGAAAATGGAAAACTCCCGGTTCTTTCCCGGTAAAATACAGAAGAAAGGGGAAGAAAGAGAAAGAGAGAAAAAGAGAGAAAAAAATTCAGTCGGTAGTCCTACATTACGCGACAAACGGGTGCAAAGTGCGAAGTCATAAAGCAATTACGTCGCGCATGCCGAACAGATCGCGGCTCGTAGGGCGCGCGATATCCCTGATGGCGAATTACTCGAACCTATCGTGCAGAACTTCTTTTGCTGGTCGTAAAGTTGCGCTCGTGTGCTTAACATTCCAATTGCCTCAAGTGGGCCGTTGAAATTATTTCAATGGTATTCAGCTGCGGCGCCTCGTAAAACACCTCGCAATAATTCGATCGTTCTCGAGGATTGTGTGCGGTATCGTCGCGATAAAATTTCGACAGCGCGGCGAAGTTCGATATCGCCGAGATACCTATGTACCGCGGCATTGGAAAATTGCGAAAATAACTTATGCAGTTTGCGCGGGGTATTATCTGCATGCATGAGTGGCCTCGGGGGAAATTATATGTTCTCTCGCTACGTAACGCATCCGTGTGATACACGCGCCCGGTTAAAATATATCGATGATGGAAACGGCATAGAAAATCGTTTTACATCGTAGATTATTAAAACGTTATTACGTTCGTGATATATGAAGAAACTACCGTGCAATATATTTCAGAATGTCAAGTACACATAACGACGCGACGCCCTACGAATCATTCATTTTTCAACGCGTGGTCGCGAGTCTCGAGATTGGACGAGTAGAGTACAGCACACTGAGAGAAAAAAATATCTAAAAAATAGTAAATCTTCACTCGGTAGGTCCTCTAATAACATATTTACTTAAAGTTGAATTCTTTATTTAAATAGAATAGACAATTGGTTTCATAAAATAGTAAATTTTTTTTTAGATTTCGAGAAAATGTATATTCTTTTTATTTGAAAAATATATCTTGCTTTTAACTAAAACTATCTGGCATTGTCCGGATAATTACCATAAAATGTCAAAGAGATGAAATCAGAAAGGGATCCAAGTTTCTCTCCTGTGTGTGAATGTGTGTGCATTCTATATTTTCCTATATTTCAGAGTCTAGAGAGTCCAGAGTTCCTAGAAAGTAACTATGCAAAATTTAGTCCAGATCAGGGTCAAACGGTTTAGGAATATAAGAAACACACTGACAAATATTCTATTTTATATATATATATATATATATAGATTAGTACAAGTAAATATGTTATTATATAGTACACCTACAGTAAATAAATATTTATTATTTTTAGATTTTTTTTCTCTTGGTGTAGAGAGGGAGATACACACAGATAACTGAATGGACAGTTATGTGCGATATAATAACGATAAATTGTGTGTGTGTGTGTGTATGTGTGTATATATATATATTTTTTACATTTTTTCTCTTCTTTTATATATATATATATATATATATATATATATATATATATATATAT
>NW_022639460.1:3471688-3540741 GCF_010583005.1 Odontomachus brunneus | reverse complement strand
TATATATATATATATATATATATATATATATATATATATATATATGTATATATATTCTTTTATATATTTATATATTTTTTATATAATATATTTTATATATAATATATTTTATATAATATATTTTTATATATAATATACTTTACATATTTTTATATATTTATATATTTATAAATTTATATTTTTATATATTTATAATATATTTTATATATATATTTTTTTTATATATATATAATATACACAAAAAGTTATGCAATTGAGAAAAATGCGAATGCTTCTAATTTCCTCACATGGTTGGTGTTTTGGTAACGCGCGAGTAATGTTTTTCGTTTCAACTTCGCTCGAAATATACGTACAATGACTGAAATCCATTTCATCACAGCGATTATAAGCATTCGAAACTCGAATTACAAAATGCGAGAGCAAATATCGTTTGTGTCCGGTACACGTTAACGAAACAACATATCGCGAATCAAACAGATGTGCGCGGGAGAAAAAAAAGTTGAGTATTATTAATCTGCTAAAATGCGATCGACAATCTCGTGATTTTCGGAAATAATATTTTCGCGAAATAATAGCGCCCACATAGCACGGGGAACCGAACGATTGCAGTCGTCGGTCGCCAGTTCGTAACTCCACGCATCGCGCGTTTTTACGCGTGGTTGCATTATGCGTAAGGCACTCGATACGCGTCGAGCGGATTTTCCGCCAGCTCGATCCAGCTCGGATCGTAGATAATTCCGTTGGGATCAAATCGGTCGCAATTTACTCATAGCCTTAAGCCCATTTATACATAGACGAGTCCAAAGCGCACTCGGCGCTCGGGAACGCCAACGTTAGAGGACAGCCGAATGCTACAAATGGATCCGCATAGAGCGATCTGTACGAGCGGACGCGGATGTCTCCCTCAGCGGTCGCGCAGATTGCGTCGCGCATACGCCGCATTCAAACGTTTCTAATGCGGCGTTCCGTGCGGACATTTTGGACGCTCGTCCTAATCTGCTCTTAAGCCACGCGCATCCGCGAGAGTTATAAGATCCCCTCTCCTCTCTCTGCGTTTCCGCCTCGAGGCCTTATTCGAATATCGAAATCCCGCTAGTTTCTCCTGACAGAAGTTTAATGCAATTCTCGAGCAGTTATATGCTGGACAGTTGTGTTGACTTTTGTCGAGTGACTGAAGAATCAAATTGCCTGGAGTCCTAATCGAAAGAAGTAACGTTTCTCCTGCAATCATTGCATACGAAAGATGCGCTATATCTGAATCTTTCGTTTCTTAAACAAAAACAGAACAGCAAATGAACAAAAACTGTGTAAGTTATTAATAATCAAGACCTCCTCATATATAAAATAGACAGGTTTGCCCCAATTTTGTATTTTATTTTTTGCGCATGCTTTTTAATTGAAAACTTTACTCATTGTTCACGTTAATTTCTTATAAGCTTTTTCAAATTATATAAATGACTATATTTTTATTCACGATATACTGAAAGAAAGAAATAGTAATGGTCTGACTAAAATTGTAGTTATTTTTGGCCCCGACCAAAATATTATATATACTTTATAATAAAATATTATATATATAATATTACATATATATATATATATATATATATATATATATATATAATATTATATATATTTTATAAATATTATAAATATTATATATATATTATATTTTTATTATATAAATTTATAGTATTTTCTGGTTATTCTGATACGATAGTAATAGTAATGCATATAAGATTATCATCGCTAACACTATAATAAAATAAAAAAAAATATATATATATAATAGAATTATAATATAATGTAATTTATAATAAAAATCTATAATAGAATTTATAATAAAAAAGTAGTTCTCTTGACTATTATTTATAATAATTATTTCTCTATATGATTATAGCTACTATAAATTATAAATACTTTTTTCTCAATGTAATCTCTTTCATTGTATATAATACTGAATTAACGTTACTAATATTATATCTTGGAAATAATCAGTCCACATATTGTACAGTAAACCGCTTTAACCACTGAATCAAGCTTCATCAAATTCTTGTCTAATTCCTAACACGCAGTGTTGTTACGATTAATGAGAATGCATTGACAATAACTGAGTGAGTGTTTACGCAAACTGCAACGAACATTTCCAACAGACTCGAACATGCGCGGCAACGGCACGGTAAGGTGTTCCGGATCCCAATGAATCCTTCGCGATCGATTTCTCGAGTGGATTCCCACCAACAACGATTTCACGACACGTCCTTGCACTGTCTCTTTTTACGTGTAGGGTCTTCCTAACTTTCTGTGATACACTATCTCACGACACCGAAACCGTGGCGTCTTTGGTGAGATTGCGCGATACCGCGACACCCGTCGCGTAAGGTGTAAGCGTTAACACCTTTAACGACGCGTTTTAAGAGCGCACCCGGGGAAGGATAGTTCGAGGTGCTCTTTGTAAACTCGCAGCCGGAAGTGAATTCATTATAACAACGTGACGGCCGTGTGTGCCGGCGCTTCGAGTGTGTAACTCGCTCCGCTTTGAACTCACTCTCCAAAGTGCGCTAATACACATACAACCAGTGCCAGCGCGGGATCTTCCGATCCTGTATCCGGCTCGCTTCTAAATAAATCGCTTTAATCGCGCGCCACGCCGAGATGCTAATTGGATTAGCGCGCTCGCGCGCAATTTTCAACGTCCTAATAAAATAGCGACGAGCTTTCACGCTCGACAGCCGCTATCGAAAATAATTCGCGGCGCCGCGAGTATTCTCGAATATCGAACGGCACTGATTACGCGAGATTTCTTCTTTCTTTTTTTTTAATACAGACTCAGCTGACTGCGACGCCGATTCGCCCCGAAAGGGGGAACACACGTGGACATATATTCTCAATGCAGTCGCGTGCCATTGTCTGTTCGCGGGGGGAGTCGCATTGTATATTTGTCGGCGCGTTGCTAAAAGCAGTTGCGATAAATTTCGGTGGCGAATACCCACCTCCGCGCGATTTATAGCGACGCAAAAAGCAGATATCCGATTTTTACAAAATTCCGACTGCGCGATACACCGAAGTAATACACGCGCGCGATTATCACGGGCGTGCGCGCAGGAACCGCAAATGAGCACGCGAGAGAATGAATCTAATTAGTGCGTCGTAATACGGATGTTTATCTACTTGCTTTATAATTAATGATGCACCCGCACGCTACTTTCCGTGCAGTTATGCCCCCGGTCGTACACGGCGGCTTTAATATTCTGAAATAACGTTCGCTTTTATGCGCGTCCGCAATAACGTCCGGGCAACCCTTTTGCGAATTTCCGCTGTGTATGTGTGTGTGCCTGAGTCTGTGCATGGGTCTGTGGGATATCATCTTTTTATCAAGAGATATAAAATTTAGTGTGATCACATCGCTGAATTACACGTAAAAGAGCAAAAAAAGCAGCGGTGATAGTTCAACATTTGATCGGAGAACACGAAATTATCACGATCGTAATTTTTTCCGATAAATACGAAATAAGAGAAAAGGGAAGATTTGCGTCTTTACAAAGAACGTTTGCTGTTCTTCTGGAAATTGTAGCTTGTATTATTATCGCGACGTTTCGGCTGAAATAATTCTCAGCGATACGGATATGAAGAGAAGATTATAGCTATTTTTCATATATAAATTCTTTTCAATTTTACTGTGTTACTTTAGTATTGCAAAAACAAACTGTTTGTCCATGTTGCTAAGGAACATAGTAAATAAAAGTATCAACATCTGGATACGTACCCAAGTCTGAACGTTCTTATTGTTTTGATCCTTAAATACGATTATTAATACTTTCAACATAAAAATAAATTGAAGTAAATTTAATAAAACATTAATAATAATAATTTAATAAAAGAATTTAATAATAATAATTTAATAAAAGATATATACATATGAAAGTACTCGTAATTAAAGATTAAACCGATAAGCAAGTCTAGAGTTAGGTATGTGTCCAGATACTAATATCTCTCGAATTTCGCTGGAAATACAACAAATTTTTTTACAGTATTTTTTTACAGTACACTTTGCTTCCTAAAATATACGTGGCATATATGAGGTAAAAGGATAGTGAATTACTGCGGAATGTCAATCTACTCATCGCTAACAAGGTTCTCTAGTAATGTTTACTGTAATTCTCTCGATGTACACGTAGCGTACGCGACACTTTCTTAAGATAATCCTCAACAGCCTCGGTCGCTCGCATCTATCAATATTGGGAACATTATGCATTGAACGCAGTCGCCGATGTCCAGAAAGGAAGGACGAAGAGAATGCACAATAGATAGCGCGCAAATTTCCGGGAAAATCGATAGAGGAAGCACCTTTCAAAGCGATCGTCCGCAAATTACTTGAGGCTCATTGTGACTCGAAATTGATGAGGTCGCGGACACGCGCGCACGCGCGAGTATGCACACACACGCACACACACTTGCGCTTGACAAGGAACGAGTGGAATAACGAGAACGGTGATCGGTCGGGTCGTTGGAAAAAGTGCAACGGAGGAGACTGACGAGCAGGAAGTTTGCGGGCATTAAGTTTTTGCATCGTCGGGCGAAATACGGAGAAAGTCGTTCTCGCTTGTGCGCGGCGCGCGAGTGTCTTATCGTCAATGAAGGGTTGTACGCCCGTCGGCATATAACGATATGCCGTTAATAGAAGACGCGATATCTGATGAGAGGGAGGAGAGTTCGTTAACTACGCCTGTGTAACCGCGCCGCCGCGGAAATACCCGATAAAAGCGGCCCGAGACGAGAAATAATTAGTGCGCCCGTTTCTCGAACGAGGAGCCCTAAAGCGCTCGCGCAGGAAGACGCCTTAATACGAGTTTTAACAACATCCAACAGAGTAATAAACGTAAAAGGGACGAAAGCCGCTCGCCGCCCGTCGGCGTTTACACGTTTAATCGACTATCCTCTTTAATTAGCGTGTAAACAACGACGCGAAAATGCGGCGTAGCAAATTTCCCCGCGCGACTTGGGCCCGGTACATAGTTTCGCACACGCCCTTTCCCTAGATTCTCTTTTTGAAACCGAGATTCTCTTCACCGCCGTTCGACCGTGGAAATTTATTTTTTACACGAATATTTGCAACGAATATTTGCACGTGAAGCGTGATAACGATGGCGCCGTTTGGCAAACGCAAACTTTACGATCGCGTGTTTTCGGGTAACGAGACTCGCAGGCATTAAAGCGAACAGCAGGTGCAGCGCGCGCGAGCGTTTGTAATAACACGGTGAAAGTTAACGTCAGCGACATTAACCCTTTAAGGCACGGCGTGCCGTGTACATATGGCTTCTAGTTTTCGCTCTTTGCCTACTCGGCATACGGTAGATCCATCTCGACTGAAATACGTTGAGGTTTCATTTCATCCAATCTCAGGAGAACGTGAAATGTCTGACAATGGAATTAATGTGTAACAATTACGTATGACACATGCATATTTATAACACCGAGTGTAACTTGCATATGCACAACAAGATAAAACGATAACCGAAACAATATGGTCGAATAAAATTTAATAAAAATAATAAAATTGAAAAGTAATAAAAATCTCTCCGCGAGAAAGAGAGAGAGAGAGAGAGAGAGAGAGAGAGAGAGAGAGAAAGAGAGATATTCTTTGTAAAATAATATTTCTCTGTAAATATTGTCACACAATAGCACTCAATGGCGTAAATACGTTCAATGGCTACTTCTCTTTGATCGCGTTTCGAAGGAAAAGCAATAAGGGATTCTGCGTAACAATCGCGGATTGCTGAAATGCAAGCGGCGAGTGATCCATACGTAAAGCATCGTGTTTGAATCGCATTTCTCATCCGCGCACGTCCGCTGCTTATGGGCCGGAACATACAAAGCAAACAGCTGGGAATGTATAAACGCGCCACTTCATTATCGTATTTGGTCATGCGAAGCCATCGGTAGAGACGGTAAACGTCGCGATATCCCGGCACAATGATTGCCTCGTATTCCTGGTGGAAACTTTCATGCAGTTTTCGAGCAGTTACCGAATAGTTATGTTAACTTTTGTCTCGGTGACTTAGGAGCAAAACTACTTGGGATTCCAAATCAAGATGTAATGCTTTTCCTGCAGCTATTGTCCATGAAATATGCGCAAAATTTGAACACGAAAACAGAACAGAAAATGAACACAAAACTATTCGATTGAAACCAAATCTGCTGCTCATAAAATGACCAGTTTTGGCCTAATAGTCATTTTTATACATGATTTCTAAGAGAGAAATTTTAATGTTGAGAGTCATGGCGCGCGAAATCTTTGATGCACATTGTAAAACTGAGTTAATATTACTGATACTTGGAAAGAATCACGATCAACATGTTGTATAGTAAACTGCTTCAACCACTGAATCCAATTCTTGTCCAGTTCCTACGCAGTATTTCGACGACCAATGAGAATGCATTAATAAGACAATAATCGTGAGGGGATGTCTACACAAACTGCATACATTTCTACCAGGGATGCGTGATTTCTATTTTCCAAGTGTATTAAATACGTTGTACTAAATGATTTCTGCGATATAATGCAGTCAGTGCAAAACACTCGGGTTTACCAAACATCAAAATGCTGTTTTTTAAAAGCAATAAGAACGTAGTGATAATAATATCAACAATAACATGTATAATATATTCAGATCGAATATGATATTGGATTGCTGCAAAATATGCCTCGTATTTATCAAATAATATTGGGAACGAAATTATCCGATTTCGAAGTATTAATCATTTTTATGAATAAAGTTCCGCGGCGAGAGTAGTCAGGAGCTTTGATAGCGGAATCTGTAATTTTCCACAAGACGGAACTTAATTTAGAAGTGACAAATCTTCCATATGAACCTGAAGAATCCACACGTTGACGTAATCGGGAGAAATCCGATTGACTTCAAAATTAATATTCTAAAATAAATATCAAAATGTCTTTTTCGACAATTAAATTAAAAGTTCTCTCCTATTTTATTAAAGTCACATTTGCGGTTTAACGAGATGAGTAGTTTCGTAGGAGACACGGTGGACGTAAAATTATGATTTAATTTACTCATTATATAATTAAACTCTCACACACACACACAACACACATAAGTAGAAATGGTTCAATAAGGAAGGATTCCGTGTTCTATTTTTTGTCCTTCCTACATTATCTTCTCAAAGAGCGCCCGGTAATTGAATTTTTATAAACTGCCGATGGTTTAGCAGCATCGCTTTTGTCTCATTCAAAACTTTCAACGAGGCGTAACTACGTTTATGAGAGTTGCGGCCACTCTCCTCTTTTATTAACGCTAAAAGAACGCGAGTCTAAGACAAACTTTATCTTTATTATTATTATTATTATTATTATTTGCATTTCTCTCTTTATCCTTCTCCCTCCTTCGTGAAATCATTATAACTGATTAAATTTTAGAAATTTTAGAGAGTAAATGCGAAGTATATATTTATGTAATCAAGTCTAATTAAATGTGTTTAATATAACGTAATGATATGGCATATTATACAATAAATCAATGCAAAATATGATCTATCTCTTTGCTTTTAAAAGATAAATATTCGACACATATATACTCGTATACGTGCATATATATATACACATAGATTCATGTACCAATTGAATTTCACACTATTTCATTCAGTTTAGTTATTAGCGTCACTAAACGAAACGTACCGCGATTGGTGTCGATTAATCGTGGACGTGTAGTTAGCGATCAGTGATCACACGTAAGAGCCATACACAGTGGACTTCACATACCCGAGCACCTATAGAAGCAGCCATTGCGATGCTGACACGTGCACAGACAAAGAGCTGATCCGTACTGAACTGTTCAAACAAAGGGAGTTCGAGCGCGATATAGCATTGCACCCATGTCGGGGAACGTATTGCGGATTATCGCGAAGAGGAATATAGGAGTCAATCGGGACGGGCGACGTCTCGTAATAAAAAGAAAAGGGAGGCGATAGAGAACTGGTGGCACACGCTACGCGAACGTAGTAACCGTTATCGCGGGGACACCGGCCACACTTATTAAGGAGGTTTATCTGCTACCGTGTTAGTCAAAGGTATGCTAAACAATTTGACTAGCGTAGTAGATGTATATGCGGCAACGCTGTTGAATACAAGCGAGAGCTTCTGCTCGCTCTACTAAATCGCGTACGTTACCTCGTGCTGTCAACAATAACAAAATGTCAACTGAAAATGAGGTTAAAAGAAAAAGATTTTATTGGAAAAATAAGCTTGTGACAGAAAAAGTTTATAAAAACCGTATACGATTGAAGGAAGTTGGAAAAAACTTGCAAAAAGTTCGCACTCGATGTGAAGGTAACCTTCAACCACGTGAAAATGTTCGAGAAAAGAAGACATTAGAGGGACGCCGAATTGTTGATCTGAATTCTCTTGGAAAAAATTTGATTTGTCAATCATGTGGTTCAATTTTGTCTTTATTAGACATAGAAGATGAAGAGTGCAAAGGCTTAGCATCATTATTCACCATCAAGTGTCGAAAATGTAGTAAAAAAACAAGAGTTGCATCTGATAAACATCACGTTTCAAGCACAAATAACAAGGAATCAAATCATTTTGATGTAAATACAAGAGCTGTGATAGGTAATAAGGGACATCTTTATAAATTGAAATTCAGTATTTAGTGTCAAATATAATTATATTGGTGGGATATAAAATTATATATATTTTTTTTATTTTATAGGATTTTATTTTATATATATTTTTTTTTATTTTATCACGGTAAAATTGTTGACTCGGTATCTCTTAACGAGGCTATGTACGAATTCTACAAATTCTTGTGCAGATTGAAAGCAAAATGTATTTTAGTTGCACATAATTGCAAATTTGACGCACCTCGACTGATCGAAGCATGTGAAAAAACTTTTTTATCACGTCATTTTGAAGCTGTTGTTGAAGGATTTTCAGATACCTTGCCAATCATAAAAAAATTAGTTGCATCTGAAGTTAAAAATTGCAAATTAGAGACCCTAGCCACTTATCTCAAAATTGATAATAAAGACGCACATAATGCAACAGCAGATGTTGATATTTTAGAGAAAGTAGTCGAAAAACTACATATAAGTTATTCTCAGATAACTAATAATAAAATACAATGGAAGACAGAAGTTGAAAAAAAAATTTTCAATGACGAACTACCTGATGCCTTAAATAAGTTACATTTACTGAGTACGTGTTCTTCTGTCGCGACGAGAAAAAAAATTATAGCTTCTAAAATTTCTTATGAAAAAATTGTAGATGTTTACAAAAAACACAAACTTATTGGTTTACGAAATCTTTTCGGCGAAGATGACAATGGTAATATTCTTGTCACAAAAAATATAAAAGTAGTTGAAAAAATAGCATGTTTTCTCAAAACTGTAATTTAATCGTTTGTAATTATTTTGTAATAAATTATTTTATGCAATCAAATTTTATTATTATTTAATAATTAACGAATTCTTGACATTTTAATAATTTTTTTTTTAATCTCCGATTCTATATTTCAAGAGAAATAATAAAGTTTTTTTTTTACTTTTATGTACATCAAGTGCATTTACTAACGTGTGTGACGCTATATAGAAAACGTTATAATAGTTTTAATTGAGCGCGATCTTGCGACGTTGCCGCATATTCATAATAATAGGTTAGACCGCACGTTTTCATTACTTTTTACGAAAATAATTAGTTATAACTAAATAACGAGATACTACACTGAAATAATTTTATACCTAATGTTTAAATCAAAGTTTCCGCTTTCTATGGTTGCAATTTCATTAAAATCTCTCTGTTAATACTATTTTTATTTCGTATATAAAGACACGAAAAATACTTTTTTCCATAAGACCTTGTGTTAATCGATGGTATGCAAGCCATATTTTGTTTTATCAATATCTCAACAAATAAGTACAGGATCGACTCCAAACTTGAAACAATTACTCTGCGTATATCATTTTATATGTAAACTAATTTTCATCAAAATCTCTCTGTTAATTCCTAAACCAGATAAACCTCCTTAAATCAAGTGGTTGAGCATTAGATCCTCCTTTGTTTTGTATCGACGCGCATTACGACCGACTTGTCAATCCCGCACAAAACCACATTAGTCTCCGCGGTCGCAGCTTCCAAAAAGTCCTCTTTCTCTTTCTCTCTCTCCCCCGTTTTCTCCCTCTTTCTCTCTCTTTCTTTCGCTCTTTTAAGAGCCATGTTGGAACGATAATAAGCCCGTTGTCGGGCCACCAATGTCGCCATGTGCTGGTTGGTTTTCGGTTTGCCGTGGGGTACTTTCTAGCGTTAAAGAATTTACGAGCGCTCCTTTCGAAGCGCATAAGTAACAACGCGAGATGGGGACAGAACCAGCAGTACGGACCAGTGCACGTGGTATTTTTAAAATACAACTGCGCATGTAAGCGGGCGGCATTGCCGTCATGAAATGCTCCACGACACCCAACCGACGGCGGCTTACTGCTTGACTTTTTTTCTTTAAGATTCAGTCTCGAGCTCTTGAGGTTAATAACATTTTTTACGAGCTCGCTCTATTATAATTGCAATTACGTCATATTCCAAGGAGACGTTGTTGTTTCTGTCTTTCTTAAACTACAAATGGCAAATCGGTTCCGACATGAACAAATTTGCGATGCGTAGATTTCAGCGAGTCATTTTCTTGCATAGAAAAACGAACTTTCGAGATGGAGAAGTAATTTTTCAACACACTTTTCAAGAAATAGTCCTGCAATCACAACGAAAATTGTTTAGATATGAGAATATAGCTAAAAAAATAAATGACTAGCAAACGGTGATATTGCATTTTATATGTAATCAATAGCAGAGACAGATTTGTGTCTGAACAATCTGCAAAAAGTTTCTCGTCCCATCCCAGATTGAGGCCAGATTAATAATTGGCAACGGGCAGCTAAATTTACTTGGAAATATTGCTAGAATACTGCTGTTGTAAATTCTATATGCTACAGACAATTTTCTAGTAGATAGAAAATTTTAACTGTAACATCTAGAATTGACACACACTCGCTGCATTACTGCCAAGCACTTTTCAGAAGTGTTTTCGAAAAAGCACTCGTTTCGTTCCTTAGTGTAAGTCTTTTCGTGTTATCACACGTCGCAATTATCCTTCTCTTCAAACTCAGGTAGTCTGAACTACCAATCTCACGGAACACGCTTCGCGATTCGAGCGGAATGACGCATTGAGCGACGCGGAAAACGGAACCCTTGTTAGAGAACTCGTCGAGAGAGTCGCGAAGATAATCCGCTTTTGACGTTCCTTGCTCTCTCTCCCTACTTCCCTCCTCACTGCTCATCTTCAACTCTCTTTCTGCCTGTCTCCTTTGCCGCAAATTAAAACTCGCACCACCCATAACACGTTACCGCGCTGCATTCTCTTTGAATTATTTTTTCACGGCGAAGCATGCCGTAATCCGACCTTAAAATGTCGCGCCGACGATAACTCAGCCCGTCAAAGAAAGCTCGCGCCAGCGGTTCTCGAACTACTTTCCCCGCGCGTTCTACCATTATTTTCACCGCACTCTGCAGCTTCAACTGTTCGTTGACTCCGCGCGTCTCGTCAAAAATCCGCGCGCGACTCGCGAAGCCACCTTTGTGACCCGTGCGTTTTTTCCTCTTCTTCTTTTTGTCGAAGCTTTCGCTCGACTTGCGCGGCCGACGTGGATGCCAAAGTGCTCCACGAAATAAACGTGGCGGCGGTGCCGGGAAAGAGCGCACCGCGTTTCTTGTTTAAAAACTCCTGTGGAAACGTACCGGGGGGTAAATGTATGCGGATTTTAAATCCGCTTATGCGCGCGAGATATGTCCTTTTTACCGGGGTTTGCCCCGGTCTCCCTTCGCGAACTGCCTCGCCACTCTCACTCGTTATGCGCACCGGGAGTTCCGGCAAACTTTTCAATGTCGTTTTCTAACTCCGTACACTTTCGCCGGGAAACGTTGCGTCTGAAAGAAACACGTTATCGTATGCGATTGTATAATCGTCCGGGTTCACTTCCAATCGAAACTCGAGCGGCTAGAGAGATAAAGAGAGAAAGAGAGAACGAGAGAGAGAGAGAGAGAGAGAGAGAGAGAAGGAATTTATTTATTCCTGAGATTATGTTTCCTAACGTTACAGTCCAACATTTTTTTCTCTTAAGAAAGATGAGTGTAAAATGCTATACAAATGTATAAAAATAATGTAAAAAAATAAGGAGTGAGATATTACACTAGTAACAATAAATAATTGTAAATCTAAGGTTGTAAGCAACCAATTTACGTATATTGTAATATACGTGAAAAGTTTTTCAGTGGTGGATAAAGAAAATCAATAATAATGATAATAGTGATAATAATAAGCAACGCAATAAAATAGAGAGAGAGAGAGAGAGAGAGAGAAAGAGAGAAAAAACGAGCTTTAGAAGCGTTCGCGAAAATTTCGCGGTCCGACGCGCCGGTAAACGACGGGACTTAATCCCCCGCCGAGCGTCGGGCTACGCTCGTGATGATAAATGATTTCACGCTCTCGGAAAATGCACATCTTAAGGCTGTCGCGGCCCGTGAGAAATTCCACGATGGGGCGCGCGTGTTTACGTCGTCAACATTATATAATTCTGACGCTGTTGGTGCATCACTTCGGACGCTCGTCGCGCTTGAGTGCATCGCAAAGCGGGATTTTTAGGTATAAAAGTCTTTACCGGGAGCCTTTCGAGTGTTTCGCCTTATACGTTTGTGCACCACTACATCTCCAGACGTGTGCTTTAAAAGCGCGCTTAACGCGCGTAGGCGAATGTAGGCAGGCATGCAGCGACGTGTGTGCAAAAGTGTGTGTGTGTGTGTGTGTGTGTATGTGTACCTTCAGAACGCTGGAGGTTTTTGTAAAACTGAGTGTGCGCGGCTGAGAGCCGTGCACGCTGAAAGCGCGTCAATGGCAAATAAAGTTTGGTACAATATCAGTGCAGGAATTACATTCTCAAGACAAGAGAGAGCCGCGGCACAATCACACGGGAGCTCGTAATGCGTGTAAGGCACATTACGCCCGTGAGAAACGGAACCGGTGATCGTTAATGATACAGAATGCACCTCGCACATGCACGTATATTATGTAACCATGTGTGAGAGTGTAGGGCGGCATTTGAACTTGAGCGTTACGACTGGTATTAACCACGTGCTCCTGAATAAAATATGACGGTATTAGCTGACGTTAAATTTCCCTCTTATCCTCTCAGTCTCTCTGTTTGAAGACTTAAGCACGCCAAGTATATGTAGTCTCCTTTGTAGCAAGTCCAGTGCTGAAAGCCGATTAATGCGGATACTAAAAGAGATCTTTGCGGGTTTCGATCGCTTCTGCCGCGCCCAAGAACGATTCATACACGCGGCCAGCGGGATTCCAGCGGGAGTGATGGTAATTGTTCTTTGTTACGAAGGTTACGCGTCTTGCACGTACGTGCGCCTTATCCCGAATCGCTTCGCGCGATTCGTGGAGAAGACACGGGCCTGAGGGTCGACGATACCCGCATCACTCTCTCTCCCGTCGTGAGCCATTTCGTGTTCATTCGCGACGTAATAGCGCGCCGTAACATCTGCTTTGAAAATTCGTAGCCGACAGTTACGCCGCGAGAATAACGCGGTAGTACTAAAAAGAGCGGTTAAACGCGTAATTACGGCGCGCGCGAGGAGCGCTTTTCTGCAACGTGATATCGAATATTTCTTCACGTCACTACGTGATGGATCGGCCGTGGTACAGGAATGATTGAAAGAAATTAACTTTTTACTTAATTTCCCTTCATCCTTCACCTCGTGCCATCCTGACTGGAAGGTAATCGCCAATATTTGAGTCTCGATGATCAGATTGTGGGAGAGAACAAACCGACTGAGCGATTTGCTCGACGAAAGACGGGACTTTGAGTCGGTTTGTTCGACTCGAATATTCCGCATCTCGCAAGTTTGCCGCACATCTCGATCATTTGATTGAGAACTGTCCTCGCGCGATCACGAATCCCACCTTTCACTTCTGACAACGGCGCGCACGAGATAGACCAACTCCGCTAACGACGAGTCATCATCACCGGGTCACGAGTGGACGATATGTCGGTTGATCACAGCTATCTTCGACCTGAATTCGAAGCCCCCCGCGCCTTTGTCCGTCCAGTTGCAGGACGTATGCGAAGCGAGGCGCGCGCACGCGACCACCACTTCGGGAGTTCAAACGGTTCGAATGCCCTGCATATTGGTGATGCAGGGCTTTCAAAAGAGCCGGGGAGTTCGCGCGGACAATGACGTGGAGAGGCGGATTGTTGCCGGTTTGCGTTTGACTCGGGAACGCAACGACTACGACATTATCTGCCGGCCTGTAATGAGGAACGCGGACCGTATAAACGAAGCCACGGGGACATTCTCATTCTGGACGGACGCCGAGTCGGCCCGGTGCCGATGACGGAGTGCAGTGCCCTCCGGCAGGCACACCGTCCCTCATCCACGTCGTCGTCGAAGTCGACGACGTCAACGTGCCGGCCATCTCGCGCCGTCTCGCCCGAGGAGATATTCATAGAGAAGGAACTTCAGGGAACTTACGGGCTATTCGTGGTTTCCCATAAATGCGCGGGAGACTGCCACGGCGGGTGGGCGGGGTGCGGGCCGATGGAGGAAGCGTCGCGTATTTTTAACTCGGCGACTCGCAAAAAGCCGGCTTATTTATAGAAACGGTTAGCAGCCGGCGCGCGGCTCCGTCTGTTCCACCCCGCGCGTTGTTTTGTCTGCGCGACCGCGGCAACAACGGTAATGCTCTTACGTGTCGGCGCGGTGCAAGGTGCGGGCGACGTTACGGGAAACGTCGTAACGTTAGACGACGTTTATGGCTCGACTGTATATTCATGCGAGATTCGCGCACCGCGACTGATGTGTGTGCGCGCGCGCAAGGACGATTTAAACGTATTATCTGCATAATGTGAAAGCGATTTCCTCCGATTATTATTATATCGCGGACTATGTTTCTCAGGCGGAAGCCTTGACGGCACGTATTTGTCGACGCGACGCGCGCGCCGACCTGAAATTACGCGCGAGTCGATCGGCACACGCTCTCGGCCCCCGGCTAACGAGATATTTTTAGCAATTTTGTCATCGTTTCGATGACATTGTTACCTACACGGAGAAAAAAACGTTCGGAATTAACCAGATTTCTGGCGAAATATGAATGAACCAGAGAATTCCGACTAAAGTTATTAGAATTCTGTTCGAGTTAACAAGATTGCTGGATGAACAGAATCCAGAATAACTTCAACCATATCTCTGGTTATAATCTCTGGTTCGTTCATCAGAAATTTGGCTGATTCAATCAAACTTTCTTTTCCGTGTAATATTCATCAGTTATCTCCGAAATATGATGCTACAACGGCGCATCTTAATATATGCCTCCGCCGCGCTTCCAATTAATTTGATTACCGCTTTGAGCGGATACTCTTCGCGTATCTATCATGCATAGAAACTCGCGGAAGTTCCCAGATATCCTCTTGACTGTGCCGCGGAGCCTCAGAAGGTTCATTTACATTTTAGTTAACGCATAAACTTTGCATGAGAATCGAAACGGAGTTTGCGTGGCTCCATCAAATCAGTGTATCTCTTTGCACCCGCAATCTTGCGAGTAGTAATCAACCTAAACACAAAGCCACGAAGAGGCAGTGATATGCTTGCGCAAATAAGAGAATAATTAATGAGTGGCCGACTAGAAATTTATCCCACTGATGCTGATCAGGCTTATACCAATCAGTTATTTGGTTTCAACTGTATCAACCAGTATCAATGGTTATATCAATGGTAAAACATCCAATTATTGATATCCCTTTAGCCATTGACACTCTAGGAAAAAAAACCTGATTTCTCATGTGATCAACATTGCAGTTCGACTTTTTATCTGCACTCAGTGATTCTAAAAGAAGACTTCACAACTGAAACAATCGTCACTGGTCGTAAAAGAAACCAGATCTTTCTAGAGTTGCATTCCAAAATGTTCTTTTTGAGGAAAATTTTACTCAATACCTATAGTTCACGTAACATACACGATACTATCGAATATCGAGTAAAATTTCTTCAAAAAGGACGTTTTGGAATGCAACCTAGAATATCAACGATTAAAGGGATGCTGAAGCTAAAAACTTTACCGACAGAATACTGACATTTTTCTGCAAAGTTTACGTCGTATTGATTACACAGAATTACAAGTGCTTTTACGCAATGAAAGTGCAAAAATAAATAGGAGCATTGTTCGATATATGTTGAAAACGAACAAAAAATTTTTAATGTAAGATCTCAAGCTGTCAGTTAGCGTAATTTTGCCTAATCCAAAAGTTCCGCAGCTTGTACACACTGAAAATGTGGATGCTCCAAACAGAAAAATTTTGAAGAACATTGCTCTACCTTCGCATCTGCATTTAGAAGCTTAAAAATATCGAAAAAATTTGCAGGAAGGTTTCTACACATATATGGTTAGATTTTCCGTTGAATATGATAAAACAAAGCAACACACATTCATGTAAGTTCTATTATATGTACAAGAAATACGAAAAGGATAGCGTGATTATGTTAGTGACGATCGCTTTGCATTATCGACTCCAGCATCCCCTTAAGGAGAATCAATAATTGGATGTTTTATCCTATTTCAGAGTACAGTGACACACTCAGCTTTATGATACATGTCGCGAGTCGCGGCTTCGCGCGATCGTCTTTTCTCCCGCGAGTGAAGAAAGCGAATTTCACTCGAAGGGAGCGCACATGTCACACACACACAAGTCATTCGTGTCACGTATCATGTTTTTTCCTCCCGAGTCCATTAGGGAGACACGAGGAAACGAGGATAATCATTAAGGGGCATTTCATTAACTCGCTCGGTTAATTGTCTTTATCGGCGTAGCGACAGCGGCCGTAACAAGCGCAGGAATTTCGCTTTCTTTGGCGGCTAAAGAAGAAGGAGAAGAAGACAGCCACTTGGAAGCTAAACGAGAAATTTGGCGTTATGCGTCTTGCCCCTTTATCTCGCTCCCTCCCTCTCTCTCTCTCTCTCTCTCTCTCTCCCTCTCTTCGCGCGGTTGCTGTTAAAGTACAGCCTACCGCGTACTTTAAGAGCACTTATGAACACTTAATGCGCAAGAAGCAACACGACCTGACACGTGTACGTGCATGTAGGCACTCCGAAGTGCCGTGGCGGATATATCGTATATAAGGGAAAAGGGGAATGACTCACTCGGGCGGCGCGCGTGTGGTTTATATCAAACGTCAACAGGAGAGATAAGCGTGCGAAATCACCTCGTGATTTCGTCGCGCCGATGATTTCCAACCGCCGTAATCGCGTGTACGTCGCGAGTTGAAAAACAAAAGGTTTGTTCGCATTGCTTGAACTTTTGACACTTTTACATCTAACGCCCGTTGCACATCGGACCTTTCTTTAAAAAGAGGAGCTCTCGTTGGATTTCACTCATTCGCGTCTGATGTGCAACGGACATTAAGTGCTAAAGTGTCAAAAGTACAAGCAACGCGAACAAATCTAAAGACGCGCTTTATGGGAGTTCGCAAGTGATCGAGCTTGCGCTCGAGCAAGCGCAGGACGCCCGGATCTTTTCCAATCGGCGACCCTCCCCCGCAGTAACCGTAAATCGCGCAATTTCGCCGACGACGTATTCTCTCACCCAAATTACCCCCGGCGTCTGTGGATCCTCCGGCGAATCGCGCCCGGGAACATTAAGGGCCGGCGGGCTCGTAAAAATCAATTTGCGCGAGCCACGTCGCGAGGCAATCAATTCGGCGGATTCGACAATCTTATTTGCTGGATTCCGGGGCGCGCGGAGGTAACGACATCGGCTCGGCACGCCTCGCCGAGCGGGGCTGTTCGCCAGGCTATTAAATTGGCTGACGCGCGCCGCTTCCGTTTCCGCCTTCGCTTAGCCGCGCCGGCTCGCGCGGTTTTAAATCCTGACGGGCTCGTTTCGTATCCTCGACCCAGGAGTCGCTGCGTTCCACCAAGATCCGCCGCGTGGGACTCGCGGCCACCCGGATCTCCGTCCTTGCTCGCCGAATCAATTTCCGCACCAAGCCCCATTAACGATCAGAGGTGTGTATGTGTGTATGTGTGTGTGTGTGTGTGTGTGGTATGTATGTAGGAATAGCGAGGGAAGCAACGGTGGATTGCGTGCGGCTGCTTTTCCCGGGAGTTCTCCCGCCGGCGACCCTTCGTGAATTTATTCGCACGAACGCCCGGCACGTCGCCGAGGAATTCCATTAATCGACGGCGCAGGCACTTCGAGGCGACCGAGCTACCGCTTTATAAATGGCGGTAACCATCGTTTAAGCCGGGATTTATAACGTAACCCGAACCTAACCCGGGACCTAATGTATCGCGCTGCGGCATATCCAACGACGCGCCACCCTCGATGCACATCGATATGTCGCCGACGCACCGCAACCAAGCTCAAGGAACTCGACGGTGAATTATAGAGGGGAATTGGGTAATGCGATTTTAAAGAAAGGGTGTTATCCCGAGTTGGAATCTTGATTCTGCTCTTTCTACCTCAATATTCTATTTAACGTCTGTTCCGATACTCTGAAGCTTATACCAACATCTTTTGATCCTATTTGATCTATTAGCTCGGCCGGGAGCTGTTCTTCAGAATCTATAAGTGGCATTTTTCCTGCGTTTTCTGCCACTCAGAGGCGCTAAATAGGACTTCAGTTTCCACGTGAAACATACAGCGATCCTTCAGAATACCCACAGATGTTAAAAATTTTAGGTCAAAATATTGATTCTATTTCCTACCTCGACATTGCATTTAATGCCTACTTTGATACTTCGAACTCTATAGCAGCTTCTTTCGATTCTATTTAACTTACTAGCTTTGCTAAGAGATCTTTAGAACCTACAAATAGTATTTTATACGCATTTTGCCATTTAGAAGTGCTAAATAAATCTTCACTTACATTATATGTATATTAAGCATACATTGATCCTTTAGAACATTAGAAGGATCAGGTTGAAAATAGGACTAAAACATTCAGATATTAGAAGGATCAGGTTAAAAATAGGACTAAAATTTTGATTCGGGATCATTGGCGAAAATGTCGACCGACGTTCTGATTGAGAAAGATCGATAAAAATCTAGCTAGGCATTTTCACAGGATATCCTCAGGATATCATCCTGAGAAATACATATATTTTCTCCTCGAAATATAAAAATGAATACTTAAGACCCGAAGTCAGGCTCCGAAATCGTCGGAAATCGCTGATCTTACCGAAAAAACGAATAAGATAAACGTCGAAGCTCTCAACGGCTCATATATGAGGAGTGGAGTTCGGTGACGAAATCTGATGACTCGAGCTTAGGTCACCGCTGCAACCGGATTGCGGTCGGGATCGATGGAAACGCTCGAGCGATCGCGGCGAAATGGCGAAAACTTGTTGCACGCTCGATCATTGTGCACTCGTGTCGAGCGAGCTTTCGAATTTAATCCTTAAACGGGCGATGCACTCTCGCGATGAATATCGCGATTCCACGATCGAGCGACACGTACATCGCCCATGGAAACACTTTGCTTCCAAATGCGCATTCCGTTGCGCGCTTGCGCCCGCGGTTACAGCGGAGTTGGAATTTTATCTCGATATTTATGTAGAAGGGTGACGGCACGCCGGCGAAACGCGAGCGTATCGCGGTATTATAGCGCAGATCCGTTTCAAGATAGAGGTGGATTTAATACGCAGATTTCAGATTGCGTTTTCTCCTTCTCTCCTACACACACACACACGCACACACTCTCTCTCTCCCTCTTTTTTACGCTTATCGAAATCGTGCTTTTGGCCGCCGCACGTTCGATGTATGCACGTCCAATCGGCTGCTCGCATTGTGAGAAATTGAGTTGCGAGTCAAACGTCGATTCCACGCGACGATAAAAGAGACGATTTCGATATTTGCGGCAAATATTGACATTTTATAATTACTTGCTAAAAGCGCTGTTGTCATAAACAATTTGTAATTAATTATTATTTGACTAATTATTACTAAAACTTATTATTATTAATATAATTTCGCGTTTTATCGTTCGTCGAATGCAGCGATAGATGAAGCGAGGATACAATTAATAAAAAAATGTCTTTCTCTCCTATTTTATTCTACAGGATGTTCCAGATTGACTTCACAATCTCTCGTGAGGCATGGAACGGATTGAGATGAACAAAAGAGTCCAATAATGTTTTAGGAAAATCGCAATAATGATTGAGATATTAATTGTAGAAAATTTGTGAACGATCATGCATAATAGATGAGCTGTAGTCTGCCGTATGCCGTCGTGTGCTTGTATTATGCTAGACTGAGCAAAAAAACCCTTTATCATTTTGCAAATAACCATGTAGATTTTTAATTATTAATTAAAGAAGATTGTTGCACGATCTTACACTAATCTTCTTTAATTATATAACTAAAAATCTATGTAATCATATGTAAAATGGTAGAGGACTTTTTTGTTCGGTTTGACCTAATGTACACACACACACACATGACGGCAGACGTCGTTACTACAACTCATTTATCATATCGAGCGTCATTATTTAAACAACTTTTTTAAATTCATATCTTAAATTAATATTAATAGTTACGACGAATATCACAGTATTAGACTTTTGTATTCACCTCAATCCACTCTACGTTCTCACGAGAGAAATCGAATTGAGACACCTTACATAAATATGAAAGCTTGAAGGCAATTAGTTATTAAAGTTAATGGTTAATGAAGCAATAATTGACTTCAAGTATATTCCACATGAAGTAGAAACGTTAAAGTAACATTTCTCGAAACTTTCGCGGGGATGTGTGTTCCTTCCTAATCACATATCTTGGATATTAAAAAAGTACAGTAAAAAAGTATACAGTGCAGACGTTTTTGAACATAACTTCGAAAATCCTAATACGGATCTACGTGTACCGCCGTCCTCCGGGAAACCTTTAACGTAAAAGAGCATAATACACTTGCGGAAAATTCTCACGTAAGGACCTTGAGAGACGCAGACTTCGCTAAACTAACGCGTTACATTACGCTTTAAATCTAGTTAGTCTCAAATCGCCTCTGCTAAGCCATACCCGTTGCCGTTTCATTCGACGGTACATTTTTAATGAAGTTGGGTCACTACTTTTTTTTCCGCCATACTATCCGCTTAAGGCGCGGCATTTCCGTCAAGGCTTAATCAGTTTAAGCACAGGTTTTATCCACAAGCGGCCACGACCTGCCCTTTAAATTCGAGCTTAGCATTTAAGCTTCTCCCGCAGCACCGGGCCTAAGTGATCCCCCTCGCCGATGCCGTAAAATCCCGACATTATTATCTCCCGTCAAATCGATATCGCGCACGCGACACGAGGGTTTGCGCGCGAATGCGATTCGCATACGCGTTTTACGCGACTGTGCAAACTGTCGAAGCTCCATCATTCTCGAACCGATGCGAACACGGCGCCGGGTCGGTGCATTGAACAAGAAAAAAAAAAGTGCTGAACAATGCTCGTTTGTACCTCGTTTGTATACGCAGACCGACATAATAGCCTGAACATTCAGTGTCACAATAGCAACTAGGATTTTTCATTTACTCACATCGTGTCGACATATTCATACATCATGACTGCTGATTGTTCGATAAAACGACAATGCGATATTGCAATTGTTATATAGAAATCATGATATTTGTAATGTAAAACGTAAAATCACGCGTATAAAACGAAATAACATTTGATATACCTTTTGCCGTTTTGTCAAATAATAAACAGCACAAATACGCGTAAACGCAATGCATACGATCGAAAAATTCGAATGGCCCTATACCTAATAAATATACAAATTTATAAATGTAAATGAATGTTAAGTAAATATTATACAAGTAAATCTTAAATAAATGAATATTCCACTTTATCCACACACACAAACCCCAGTCTTGAAACACATGAACATTATCATTTAAAAATTTTCCATGAGAACTACATTGTGCTTTTTAGAAAGGTATAACTTCTAAAATATGTTAAAGCTATTGTGCTGGCTTATGCGTCCACTTATGCGTACTACCTTTCGTTTCGCTCGTGTCTCAAGAAGCAAAAATACATACGAGGAATAAAGGCAGACTGCGACACACGAACAGAAAATATTTCAAATTCTTTCTATCCTCTACTTTATACAATAGATGATTGCTTTATACCTCCTTATGTTAGACTGCTCTGTTCTCTCTGAGGTATAAACGAAACTAAAGTGGTGCAAATAGGCACAAACGAGACATTTCTTTCGAAGAAATTACTTTCAAAACCGTCTTCTTTCTCATCCAAGGCGGCCGCCAGGCTCGCATCGGTCTCTCTCGATCGATAGGTTCGACATGATTGAATCTGCTCGATTTACTTACGATCGTCCCATTACACTTCGCAACCAGCAGCCACAGTAATATCGAGTCGAGACGTTTGTATCATCGATGAGGCAACGGAAAAAGTAGGACCGTAAGTTCTGTAAAGAATCCCGCTTGATCGAGGGGAAATGCGCGACTACCGGGACATTTTAATATACTATTATCTCACGACTCCGCGCTAGTAAATGTATCTCTTTGCGTTGAAGCGGGTTGCATAATTTGAAACGACATCGCGAACTTTTCTAATAAAAGTTACAGCGCTTCCTCACGAATCGCCTCGGTTTTGACCGCGATACTTTGTCGCTCCAGCAAATCCCACTGTGATTTTGCGTAACGTAACGGAACAACGCTTCTCCCTTGTACAAGGATAGCAATCATTATTAAATGTAGAGCAAAAATTTCTACCGTTCCTGTGCAGAGGAAATAGAGTCGAGAGGATATGAAAATAAAAATAAAGAAGAAATAACGATGGATAACACCTTTTTTCGATAGAAGCTCGAAGTGCCTTTTTGTGTTTTCGAAAGAGCACGGCCATTACGATATTCTGTCGTGCATGTTGCGACAGAAAGTTGCTTTTTTTCGCAACAGAAGAGAGTCCTTTTGGGCCACATGATGCGATAATACTATTTCAAACGACGCAAAGAATACTCCTTGAAATCTATTTTATTGGACATTCCGTTTCCCCCTCTCTCTCTTCTTTCTACAATATAATCTCAAAATAAATCATACGATACATCATTCTTTCTTTTACATATGGATTTTATCGCAAAGGAGAGCGTGACCGAAATAAAGATGAAACTGATTTCTTTATAAGAACTTTTCTACGAGAACAAAATTTTAAAATATCGGGTCAACGATATCTCATCAATAAGTTAAAAAATCGATTTAACTTTTTCAAGTCAAATTCAACGGTGCTGCATTGGGTAGAAACAAATCACGCATTAATGAAGTAAGCACCTTCACTAATGTATACTCGATCGCAAAAAATCGCAATTGCGCACTTTTTTTATAGAATGAATTTGCGACGCTTCAAGTTATCGCAGTTAAAAGCCATTGTTGATGTACATGCATAGTAATCGATTATGACAGGAGTCGAGGTGACAGTATAGTGTGTGACAATAAATTTGGGAAGGAGGATTTTAAAGTGAGGAAACATTGTTTTGAAGTATCGTTATTGTATTTTATAAAGTAAGATAACGTGACAAAAAATATGTTGAATGCAGCAATAGCTTTTAATTCTAACAATTTGAAGCGCTGTAACTTTATTTCAGCACAAACTGTTTTGCGACCGAGTATATCGACAGCATTTATGTGCTTATATCATAATACGTTTAAAAGATCTAATCGTGATCTATCTGGATACGAAGAAATCGTTTTTAATCTAATTGTCTTCGCGCATTGCCGTGACTTATCCTAATATTTCATTCCACCATAATTCGTTTAATCTATCGATATTTATCCGATAAATTTACGAGTCTATTTCGATATATTTAGACGCGAAGAAAAGAGTTAGAAAAGGGTTAGGTATATAAATTCCGTGACGATTCGGACATAAAGAATAGGGAGAAATTCTGTAGAAAAGAGAGGAAATCACATGAAATATAAAATCACACGCAACTTTTCGGACAACCGAAAAGAGACACGCGATATTTTCTGTGCAATTTTTCCACTTATGTAAGTTATATCCGAAGTAACCTAAGCATTCGCGAAGTCGCAGGCATTGCGCGCGCTACCATTCTATTCCTTTGGGATTAAATCCGGCGGAACTCGGAAGCGTGGCGAGACCCTGAGAAGAAATCGAGAGAAGAGGAGAAAAAAAAGAAAGGAGAGAAAATATAAGAACGCGCGGAAACCACGGCGGAGCGATGTAAATGGCGGGAGGAAATTGCGAGTACAGTTGAAGGAGTGGTCGCCTTCCGAAGAGCGAAATACTGGCGATTGAAATGCGCGCAAAATGTCAATAAGGCTGATTATGCAAACGCTTAACGCGTAATTAAATACTAACGTCGCTTACGAGACATACGTACAGATCGATCTGCATATGTGTACGTACATGCATATACACGTCAGTTACAAGATACGCTTTGCATAAAGTGTTCTTCTATTTGCTCTGGTTCTTTTTC
Source organism: Odontomachus brunneus (assembly GCF_010583005.1). NCBI lineage: Eukaryota > Metazoa > Arthropoda > Insecta > Hymenoptera > Formicidae > Odontomachus > Odontomachus brunneus. Next base: position 3,516,191 of record NW_022639460.1, on the reverse strand, counting down.
TCGCGTCGAGAAATAATCCGTAACTCTTCTCCATATTTTTCCATTGAAATGTAGTCATAACATAAACCACAGTTGGACTTATATAAAAATTTATATTAGTCGTTTTGCACGAATCATATATAATATTTGTCAAATATCTAATTCTGAAAAATTTAAATAATAAACTCCAAATGACGAAATAAAATCTAATATCTAAATCTTCAGAAGTTTCAACAGGACTTAAAATATTCAATTAGAACGATTTCGAGTTTCTAACTTTTACTATAAAATTCTCGTCGTGTATTGATAATTATACTTTTATCTATATGTTCATAAATTCTTCCATTTGTCGGAGTGTGTGTGTGTGAGAGAGAGAAAGAAGAGGGAAAGAGGGGAGAGAGATATGAACGTGTAAATGTATGAAAAGAATCACGAAACCTAAATTACAAAACGGAATTATAATTAAAATAACATAATATAGGAAAAGCCTCCAATGTTATTTCAGATTTCTGCAAACGTCGCATGGAAAAAAGTTAGCTGCGCCAGCAAGAATGTATGTATATAGGAGCCGAATCTCGTAACATATAGATAAAAGTATAATTTCCAATACACGGTTTTATAATAAAAGTTACTATAGAATTTTGTAAATAAATAGAAGTACTGCAGCAATTCACTGTCTTCTTTCATTTCATACTTGCTACTTATATATATTTTAAGAACTGAAATGTGTTATTGAAACATTTGCTGTGTTTCCAACCGAATCTGCTGTTTCTAGCGAAATTTACTGTACTTTAGCAAAACAAATCTTACTGACAGTTTATTTTCCTGAACTAGTAGAAACATGAATTAAAGAGAATTTATTAAAAAAAAAAATTGTAATATACTTTCCGTGTAGGCATGTGTTCGACTACGAAACTACAATATATAGTAGTGACATCAGCAAAGCTCATGCTGCAATTCTAAGCAAATATACAAGTAAATCGTAAAATTGTAAAGTCATAGCTTACAAAAAAACAAAAAATCGTAAATATTTACGAATTATCACATGACATACGGTTCGCATAGAATTGCAGATCTACTTATAAGTTCTTACGAGTCTTACGAGAACAAGTTACTAGTTTTACGATTTTGTCTAGAATTGCAGTATTAGTTACAGCAGCGAGTTTCCAGTTACAGCAACAAATGCATTTTCAGCAAACCATGATTAGCTGCGGCAGTGAAATCTTTTTTTTTCTTCCGTGCGTCCAACCGACTGCAACGGAGGACGTTAGCCTTCTCGCATGGAGGAACAATCCGGTACTCAAATTAACTTTCAAATGAATATCTTTACAGTCGATCGTGCTGGTTAAACGTGTCGCTTGAGCAAAGGTCACGATGCGAACGGGCGTGGGCTCTGGCCACGCTCTCGTGAAGAATGTTTGTCATTGTATCGCGCGCAAATTAAAAGCCCCACCGAAGGAGACAGCCGTGTAGCGCAACCGACGAGAATCGCGTGCGTGTCCCTGCCGTTGCGTTTCAGTTAACTGCAGTTAACCGCGTCACTCGGCGAAAGTAACGGTGGCGGACAAAATGCTGTAATTAGGGCGATAATTGTAAGAGCGAAGGGTGCGCGCGAGATCGGGGTGGCGAGAACGCGACTAACGGTGAGGCGGCGGCGGCGGGAGAGGAGAGAGAGAGAGAGAGAGAGGAGAGAGAGAGAGAGAGAGAGAGAGAGAGAGTAAAATCAGCCGCGTTGCCGGGGCAATCATGGTAATTACTCGTGAGCATGTTCATTACGGCGCGGCTATATCTACACGAGAGAGGCGCGCCTAGGAGCGGCTAGATTTCGTCTCGGGCCATTGCTTCCTTTACCCTACTTTACCGCGCCATCAGTCCGCGAAACATAAATCGAGCATATACTCACGCGGTTACACCCTCAGCGGTTCAATGACGAGATTACGCGCGTAAGACGCAGCGTACGTAATCTCATATCGAGACCGTCTCCGATACCGCGCGTCGATTCGAACGCATTAACGATCTCTATCTCTCTCTCTCTCTCTCTATCTCTCTTTCTCCCCCTTTCTCTCCCTCTCTCTCTTCCTCTGTCTGCCTGTCTTCTTCTCTACTCTCTGTCTGTCGTGCTACACGGCGAACTCATCTAACTAGAAACTAGTTACTAGTTTTAGTAGCAGTTGAGGGCGGATATAATTATAGCGTTTAGAGACTGCACGCTATTATTCTACGAATAAAAGGTGTAGAAAAAGATCATAGATTTTCTCTCAATTTAATAAATCGGAGAGAGAACAAAGAGTTGTAACCGACCTCTCCTGGCTGAAGTAAGGATGATTTCGGCAAATTTGACTTTTGTCAGAGTCGGAGGAGACTTAATCCGTCGGATTCAGCGTGCGGCGAAATTTAAGTGTGTCAGTTGTGATTAATGAACGCCGTGTAGTAAGTGTGCGCGAAATACAAGTAAGGATTATATCTCGCTTAATTTGTCCCACCGTTTTTTGTACCGTCGGTTATTCGGGTAATGTAGTTTATATGCAGAGAGGGGTGCTCGTAGGCTGTAACGTAATAAAGTATAATGTAATAGAGCTACACACACATTCGTACATACCGTCCGATATAACGTCGTGTATGCGCGCATTAATGTAAATTCCATGTAAACACGACGCGGGGTACGAGCGAGTGCGCATTTGCGGCTGTTTCAATCTGGAATGCTGATGATGTCAACAATTGTGAAAGCGTGCACATTACACACACATCTTCGCGAGTTTATACACATGCGGCGCCGATTTCACGTTGCAGATATTAAAAAATGAAAATAAATAAACTCTACTCCACGAAGAAAAAAACAACAAAAATATTTCGCGCGAATCGCGTTACGTTGGGAGTGCGCCGCGTTCGGTCCCTTTGAAGAGCGATTCGTCGGATTCCCAATTCCGGGTTGGCGTTCGCGTCACGAACGACGGCGCGTAATGCGTTTCGCCATGTGCGTTCGAATAAACGCCGCGGTCGCAATCGCGTCTCAATTACAAACGTAACATAATTGCCGCGAAACGAGCTCATATTTGAGCGACTGCTCGCCGTGGTCGCGGAGATATCGCGGCGCCTCGTGCTATTCTATTAGTCTTTCATGCTAGTTCGTGGCTCCATTTGATTCTCGTTTTAGTACGGGATGGCGGAACGCGGCAGCGAGCGCGACGGCGAATTGGGTTTCCCCGTGTGTATCTCGCTTTTTACTGTACTCCCGCTGTTTTCCCGTGTCTTCAAATATAGTCCGCGTATCTGCATGTATAATGCTGTTGGCACAAAGAACGCGAGTCACCTTTGCCGCCGTTTCGCTCCACAACAGGTCGCCTCTGTTTCCATATGCGTCCTGAGTGAGACGCGTTAGATACAACGTTTGTTTACAGTTCAACGAATCATCTTTGAATATCTCGTGCCGCTATGTATTATTAAGCGGGCGCAAAATGCTTGTTGCGTCCGTAAAGTCGGAGGCGAATTTATCTCTCTGGTTTTAAGATATTTTGTAATTATAAAGTGAGCAACACACACACACACGCGTCGAGACTGAGTACTCTTTTAGACGTCCAACAACCTCGTCCGAACTCTTTCCTTTCCCATATTCAATAACTCAGTAACTTTCTGTAAGTAAGGTAGAAACGTCCTAGTGATTGAACGTGTACCGATAATTGAATTACTAATATACTTTACTTTACTTTATTGAATTAATAATATACTTGTGTTTGTTAAGATGCTTATCAGTAAATGAAACAAAATCACAAAGTAACTAAATATTTCTTTTCATTTATTATATTGTTTTGTATATTGAAAAGCATTTTAACAAAGAAAAATATAAAACCAATATGTCAATCATTGGGACATGTATGTTCGACCACTGGAACGTTTACCTTAGATATTCAATAGAAAAAAAGACAAAATTTGTTTTACTACCTTGCCGATTTTAATGCTGTTTATTCGCGATCTATTTGAACGCGTAGAAATCTTCCCTGTGTTAACTGTTTTCGCACATGGCATGCAGAGGAAGATATAAAGTGCTTAATCCCAGGTCGTAGATTAAAATAGGAGACGCGGCAAGCACGTTAAAGAAATAAGTGAAAAAAGCACATGGCGCGCGAGTGACTGACCGACGGCGACCTACCACGGCCCTAACACTTTAATGCGCCACAATTCGCGAATTTTACATGAATTCACCTTGATTATTTGATTATTTTATATGAATATATTTAGATATCTAATTAGTTTCGACTTCACCTATTGATAGTGCTTAATGTAAAGGTACTCCCCCAATATTCCGATACATGTATCTAATTCTAGATATTTTTATCGTTTTAGGTTTTTATAAATACGATTATTTAGGTTTTCAATGTAAAATATATACAAATATATTGAATACATACACTGAGAAAAAAACTCGAACATTTATTTATATACGATATAAAGTTTTAGGATATAAATTTCATAGAAACTTTATTTTACAGAAAAAAAACATTGCTTTTCCGAAATAAACTTTATATTCCGCAAATAAGTTTTTTTCTCAGTGCATTCTATATTGAAAATTTAAATATTCATATTTAAAGATCAAAACAATAAGAATATCCAGGATTACATGTCCAGACGTTGGTACTTTTACCTTAGATGCGAGGTAATCACCCTCAACTGTATTATCCTCGTGTGCATGGCGCGACAGAGACTGAACGACAATGGATCCTAATCCTTAATCCTAAAACGTAATGTTTTATTGCGCCATAATTCGTGAATTTAATATATTTATCATCAGACTCGATTACTTTATCTAATTCCTCGCTATTTGATAAATATTGTTACGTAAGCTTGTATTTGATATAGGATAAATATTTAATGTAAGCATATAAATGGAATATTTGATGCACGCAAAGCGCGGCTGACGCGTTCAATTATGCACTTTTCGCGATAGTGCATATATAAGTTTCGTCCTGTCGTGCCCAACTAGAGAGGAAGATTAATTTATACCACTGCACCAGAGTGACATCATAGGCACCTCGCCCTCATCACAAACGCATTATTACCATGTATGTTCTAATCTCAGCTGCGGCATTACGTTCATTACGCATTCATTAACTCCGCATCCGTTAGTCTATTAACTTCGCGACGTTTCTCACGGCGAGCTTAAATCTGAGATTACCAAACTGTTGCGTCTGCACTTTCCGCCGTCTGTTTGAACCATTAATAACCGCGTCTAGTTTCTTTTCTCACACTTCCGCGCCCTTTCCCCTTCCGAGATTGTCAACCTCATCTCTCCTCCGTGGGATTTGAGCCGCGCGAAACACGTAAGCACTCGACGTTCTCATCTCGCCAGCTTTAACAATTCTACATGGAATTGAATCGCCGTTCTCGTTATTTCGCCTTAATAAGTTCAGATAATAAATGTGCGATACGAGCCGACGCGTTAAACATGTGCGTCGTGTAACAGGTATTGTATCATCGTCGTTAATATGATTTATGACGTATACTCGATATATGTACGCAAGTATACTTTCCCTCATAATTAATTTATAGCGTATCTGGAATATTATAAGGCGCATCGCGCGCCGCGGCGATACGCTCATAATTGTGCTAACTTTCGTCGATAAAACGTGCTCGAGGTAGTTTATAACGAGTATTCATTAAGGATGGATGTCGACGGCAAATTGCTCGATACTCGTCTTGCGAACGAGGCGCAGCGGACGAGCGCGCTACTTCAACATTCATCCGGAAATTGTCGATTTCGGAATAAAAAAAAACAACCAAAAAAAAAGCCGCGAGTGTTAGTATCGGCGCGCGCATGTATGTAAAAAGCGAGAGAGGAAATGTCCATCGCGCCCGGATGAATCGGCACGGAGGGGACAAGCGGAAGGAAAAATTGTATCTGTAATTGAGGAATATGGCGCGCATCCTGCGCGCACGAAACCAGCCGAGCCGGTTAGCGCGAAAATAAAATTTCGCGCTGACGTAATTTCAGCAACAGCGTCGCGTATAATAGTGCCGGGCGGATCGCGGAGGATGCTATTATCTCGTCGATCTGAGAGATATTGAACTTGCACATGGTATCGCTAATGTCATTGCCGTCCCGTTATTATCGCTCTTAGAAGCGTGGCGAATCTCTCGTCATTTTTTTTTCCTTCGCGAAATCGCGTAGTAACGACGAATTGTTCCTTACAGATTGCATTGTGTATCCCAGGGATCGTTAAGTCTCGGGAATATCGCGGGAGTAGAGCTGCAGTCGTAGCAGCGCGCGAGGCAAAATCTCGTGAATACAAATAGCTGGAATAATAATGCGGCGATTCGCGAAGTTTCAATCAAACTCTGCGAAGAAATCACGGCTCGCAATTATAATCTCCGCCGCGTTGTATTTTGCATTATATATTTTTTTTTGTTATTGTTATTTTCCCCGCCGCGCGCGCTTGTTGGATATTAATTCGCGGCTGTATCGACCGCTTCGTTACGAACTCGTAATTAATTTATCGTCTTCTATCGGCGGAGAACGACGGCATTTCATCTGGCCCGCTCGACATGGTAATCCGCGAAATTTTTTCCTCCGTCCGATTGACCGACCGCGCTCAACGCGCATTTCACATAACCGCTGACAACTCTTGGGGAGCGGGTGGCAGAGGAGAGAAAAAGCTCGGGTCCTTGCCGCACCAGCGGGAAATGTCGGCTTTTCTAAAAACTAGGCCGCGTCTGTGTCGGGGCGGGACGCGCAAATCGGATCAATCGCGTCCGGATTGAACGAAACTCAGGTGCTCGCGCTTCGCAATTTCAAATATTGCCCGCACTAATAGAAACTGCGCAGTGTCAATACTGGAATGTCCATTGTGTTATACAAATAACCCCGTAAGCCACTGGGGCAGATAGACTCGGTGCAGAAATTCCAGGTTAAATCCGCTGACCCGTAGCGATTCGCATTTTACGCATCGCATCGCGATCATATGGAAATATGTCATGGCGGATGTTTCAATTTGTCATTTTTAGCGTCGGGACCTTCGGGAGATAACGGCGCGTTCGCTCGCTGAAATCAAATCGGAGCGACTCGCGACGTGTAATAATAAGAGTCGCCGCGATAATAAGTCGCCGTCGGTGCATTCGAAGAGGCGTATTATTTCAGACGACGACGGGAGTATCGCAGGAAGGCCTTGGCTTTAACAATGAAGCTCGCGAATATTTCAGGTGCGCGCGAGCGAGCGAGCGCGCGGTGGAATTTATGTTCACCCCAATTAAAAGTTATCTGAAGCATCCTCGCAGATACCCTTCAGAACCACTGAGGCGTTGACTGTCGTTTCGCAGTTCACGGAAACGCAGACAGTGTAAATTTATTTAAATGCCGCTCACGATAAGCGTCGCGGAAGCTGTTATGAATGGAATGTAATTTCCTCAAGAGCGGCAAAGGGCTCACGATTTCAAGCGCGACTGTTACATTTCCACTCGGCCACCCCCCTTCAGCGATTTTGTAATTGTCAAGTCGCTTTGATCGATTCAATTCGAGAGCTTAACGAGCAACTTCGTCTCCGGCAGGCTCGCGGAGATGAAATCGCGCGACCGGTCCAACTGATTACGTACGTGTGTGAATTGACGCGTTTTAAATGCAACGGCGCGACGGAAAGATCAAAGAATCGCGAGTCAATCTAGACGCGGCTCGCCGATTGCGACGTCCCCTCGCAAATTACGCCTTTCAGTTCGCCCTTTCGAGAGCCTCGATGATCAAGAGCGATGCGAACACATGTTCATTTTAACGACGCTCATATCGCTGGTCAAGGCGCTGACGATGGCCGACGCATGCACACTAGGGGATGCAGGCTCGTAAAATTCGAGATACCACGCACCACGTTCAGGTGTATGCGTACACGAGCGGGCGCCTGTCACATCAACGGACAATGCACACGGATAGAACCGCGAAGATACTTCCCGGGGGACAAAAGGAGGCCCCGAGGAGAGAAAAAAATCCATCTGCCCGGGAGAGACGAGCCGAGGTCAGCCAAAGCTTACGACTCGGGGGAACTCGTTGGCAATTTTCCAAAGCTTCTTCGGCCAATCGACCAGCCCGATAGTCTGCAAAACACACGGCAATCTCTCCATGTATTCAGCGGAGCTGCGGCCGTGCACTCCAAGAGGCGAACGCGAACGCCGCGCGCGCGATTAATCGAAGAGAGAACGCGTAATCGTCGCGCCGGATCGCCGATAACGACGGAGAACGCTTTCGAGTCCAGTCTCTTCGCAGCCGGAATAACCACATTGAGAGAAAGGATTGGGTAAAAAGTATCGAACCTCGAGGTAACGCAAATTTTGCCGCACAAACTGCAATCGAATCGAATCCAATGAAAATTGCGACAGCAATCCCAGCATTCTGATGTACAAATTTAAATTGTAATATTTAATTAATAAGAAAACATGTTAACTAAACTGACATGTATTTGTATGTATCGTATACACGGGGAAACTATTGCGGTCAAAATTACAACGAAATTTTTATAATCTCTCCTGTATCATGCACGAATATTTGCAATTATTATATGTTTGTTTAAAAATATTATGCACGTTCGATTTTTACTACAAAATTATCGCAATTACTTGTTCTTTGTACACCAGATAAATTGTTAAATTATTTTTGTAATAATTTATACTACGATTTCAGTACCGATCTGGAACACTCTGTATAATTCAGTATAGTTTTACAAAAAACGTGGTAAAAAAAAAACATAATTTCGACGTAATTTTTACTACAATGTTTTCTTCACGTAGATGTCTTTCCAACTACCAAAAAATCGTTCTAACGATCTGCACAATACGAGTAATCTGACGGAGGATTAAATCAGAAAGTATTGAATTAAGTTAGGTTAGATTTATGATTGCCAAATTGAATTAAATCCTGAGCTCGCAAGGCACAGATAAAAGATTGAAAGAACACAAAAGTTTGGCCGAAAGAATTACGGCAGCTTGTTCGCCACACACGAGCCCGAAACTGAGTTCGCTGAATTTCGTTCGAGTTATTTCGATGTATCTCTTTTTTTATAGTGCACGTAAAATCGCGTCGTTAGATTCGAATTGCGCGAAGACGAGACAATATTCAATTCCAAGGGTCGGTTTTGAGAGCAGCGTGAAGGCGCGAGAATATATGTTTATCGTGATGTGACGTTCGCGTTACGAAATGCCACGCACGCGGGACTGGAAACGCGCTAATTTGCCGCGCGCCGCTTTTTCCATTAGGCAAATGAATAATGCCGTCGTGCACACGCGTGTGCACGCCAAATACTTTATTTGCGCTCGCCCGCCCGCGCACGTATGCGGTCGCTCTCATAATTATTGCAGACCTAATTGAAGCTAAATTTTAATGCGGATTCATCAGCGTGCGCGATTTCCCACTCGGGCGTGGCTCGCGGCGCCAATAGTGCCGATAGCGCTGAAAATCGATCTCCGGCCGCGGAATATCGGTCGCGGATTAACCGGTCGCCCGCTAAATTACACAGCGCCACGATTGATCCGGGACGATCGCACGCTGCTGCGCGACACACAATCGCAAACCGCGATTTCTAGCGCGCCCGCGCCGCCACAGGTGCGGTGACTTCCTGTGACAGTCAGAGCGGACACGACAATCTCTCTCTCTTTCTCTCTCTCTCTCTCTCTCTCTCTCTCTCTCTCTCTCTGTCTGTCTTTCACCCTCTATGTCGTTCGTCTCTTACCTGCCCGCTTCCGTCCGTCCATCCCTCCTTGATGCCTCGCCTTTTCCGTGAGACATCTCGTACGCCGTTTGATTAACACAGCCGAGAGTGCGGACGGCGCGGTTTCGGCATGCTGCACGTGACATTACGGGTATACCATCCATTATTCTCTCCTCTCTTCACCCTTCACTTCGTGATTCTCTCAGTGTCGCGCTTAAATAGATTCACGCGCTCGCGCCAGCTCAACTCCGCCTCGCCCACCCCGTCGCGCCCGTCTCTAGCTGCTCTTATACGTACTTCCTTCCGCGCTACTAAATCATCATCAAGTTGGCGGGGCGGCGATAGTGTTACTTAGCATGCTGCTTACGGTCTTCGAGTTATATCGAATGTCGAGTTATTGAATTTCCAATTATTCGGGCATTCGAACGGGGCGAAAATTCGCGATATACGCGTAACAAACGAGCGTAACGCGATAGTCCGGGTAGCCGAGCGCCAAAGTGAGTTTCCGGAAGCGCGATACCTTCTGCTAAACTTACCAACGTCGGCGTTTTATCGAGCAGCGTCCGGTTCCCTTTTCGTTTTTTCAAAATAATGCCTCTAAACTCGTGCCGTAACAGCAGGATCGGCGAGAAAAGCTTACAGGAAACGATAAACAGCTCGATAATATCGTCAACGCGCGATGACGTATTACTTCTAATTATCGTATAAGAAATATTTTGAAGATAGCCTTAATCGATTTTAACGAGAATATGTTATAGACTAGTTAAACAATAAGAAACATATGTGTTTATTGTATGTGCTTCTTTATATATTCAGGAATTAACACAATCGCCTAAAAGAGATAATTTGATAATAAAAATGATCATGAGCTAACATTTTTTAAACCGTGAAAATGTTTTACATAAAAGTTTTACGTAAAAGACTTATTATATTTGATGTGTTTAAATTTAATAATTGAATATTTAATCATGAATTTAGAGATTTTCTAAAAATATATTTTTTAATGTATTCTTATCATCCGTTCATGTTGTTTTTATTACACTGAGAAAAATAATTTGTTGACCCAGCAAATTTTCTGCTAGCATAGCAAAATCTTTTTGTTATTATATGGACAGCAAAAAGATTTGCTAAGAGTACTAATCACTATTTGCTGGATATAATTTGCTGAATCTATAAATTATTTTGCTGTAAGAACCATGATGAATTTATATAAACAGTAGCAGTTTTGCTCAGATATCAAATAAATTTGCTAAGGATACATTATTTTGCATCGATAGCAAATTAACATGATTCTTAGGACAAATACACTCAACAAATTTTTTATCCTGGCAACGAAACTAGTTCTGCTCTGATAACGAATAATTTGTAAAATTAGTTACGTCAACAAACGTAACGTTACAATATGTTTTTTCACTACGAATATGCAATAGCAATGATTTTGCTAAAAGTAAAATTATTAGCCGGAAATATATTTTTACGCCAAATTCAGCTATGTATGATAAAATAATTTTAATTTGCTGAAATCTTTTTTTGAGGTACAAATTATAAATGCCAAGCTGTAAGTAATTGCAGACGCGCTACATTATGTACGCGTGTAAATAGGATGTATGGTTGTAATTACTTATATCGCGCGAAGATGCATCTCATATCGTAAAAATGCGATTTAGAAAGTAATTCTATTATATCTAGTGACGTAATTTCTCTCAAATTTTTGTTCTTAGAAGAATTTAGTAATTCGTAAGAATAATATTGATGGATAAAGTCGAGATGGATACGTCGAGAAATGCGAAATTTTCGAGAAATGTACATACATAATTATATAATATATAAAACATAAATTAGACATAAATTATATCTGCAAAATTTATTACAAAATGTCACCGTAAAAAATTTCCTCATATATATCTCATGGCTTCAAAGAAATTTGCTCACGATCAATTTTTCTAAATTAAATTATTTCCGAGAGATTGTTTAAACCCCTAAACATGCAAGAAAGCATATGTTAAAAAAACATGTTTCTTATTTTTTAACGTACTATAACACATATCAAAACAAGATTAACATTGAAAAAGGGCACTTTCAAATGTCCTTCAACTCTGTCTACATTTTTTTCGCAAACATTAACTCTCTGATAGCTATCCAATTTGCAAGAACATTATCGTCAAGATGCCACTTCCAAAAAGTGTCAGTTCACTCGAGCACGAGGTCAAGATCATTCTTCGTTCGCGTTATTTGTTACATCATTTATCTGTTCTTGCCGGTGTCATGTGTAGGCACGGAAATAATGACACAAACGAAGAGGACAAAGGGCAAAAAAGGTAAAGAGGCATCTCGAAAAATAACGAAGTACCTGCGAAGAACGGAGAAAGTAAACGACCCTCGGCGCTTGCGGTGGTACCTTTTGATTTTGATGGATCGCCCTTTTCTCGCGACGTTCTCCCCAGGTTTCTTACTTCCTTCGGCACTTCCTTCCTTCCTTCCTTCCTTCCTTCCTTCCTTCCTTTCGCCCGTCTTTTGTCCCTTGCAACTCACTAGCGTGAAGTAAATACATCGACTGACGATGATGGACGCGAAATCGTTAAGGCGTTGGGTTCTTTAACCTTGGATCGGCAGGAAGATATGAAACAGCTCTTTTGACCCGTGTCGAAGATCGAGTTATACATTTTTAACCCCGACTGCTGCCAACCGAGGGATGGCACAGCGGAAGGTGTACTGGTCGATTTGGCTGTCACCGTCTCGTTCGTGACACCGCAATGTAATTCGATAACTTTATCTTACGAAATTTCTTGTGAACGCGTCATTGAAAAATTCTGATACGAAAGGTCTACCCTGAAATTATCGCGACAATTTGGCGTTCTGAAATTAATACACTTCGATAGAGATGCTCTGAAAGTAATATACTTCGAAAGAGTTCTTTGATATAAATGGAATTTGCTCGGAGTAATGATTAGAAGACTAATTTTAAATTTTATCGAATTTATTCTCGTCGATTATCTCACTAACGATACGTAATAGACGATAGAAATGACATGGAAGATGGAAAGCTTTATATTGAATCTTCGTAGAATCAAAGATGTGTCGCTTTAATTCTCTGTTATCGAACATACGTACGTGGGGCGCTGATGTAATTGCATTTAATGCAAATATAGACATACTCACCGCCTGTCATTAACAAGATTATAACGAGCTAATGACATATTTTATGGAAGGGTTGAATGACATCAAAGAAGAATAGAATTGATTTAAATGGGATGATAATTGTCTGGTAAATGGCTTTAACGATTATTTAAATAAGTAAATTATCGGTAAAATGAGATGTATAATATATACGATAAACGTAAAATACAAAGTCCATGAGTGTGCATGTGTCACACAGATTGAATTAATGCAGTGGCTTTTGCAAACGAATAATCCGCATTAATTTTCTTGTCTCGCGTGTCAATTAATGGTTATCACGTTTCCTTAGTGAAACAAAGGTTTCGATTATACTGCTGAGTAGCGAGTGTCCCCATTTGTGTTTGCTTTTCGAGAATATATATTCGCGAGAAAGAATACCGCTCTTCACAATATTTTATCGCATTTTTAGTTGCAACTATGTTCATGCGCATCATCGAAGCACACATGGAAAAAAAAGATTTGCTAATATATGGAAAAGATATGAAAGCTTTGCTAACTTTGCTATGAAAGCAAGGAAATTTGCTGCTGCAGTTAATATTTTTAGTTGACCATATATTAGCAAATCTTTTTTTTTCCGTGCAGACTCTCTCAACGAGTTCGCGAGAAATTCCACCACTTTTCAGATACGCGCGTTTCAAATGAAATGCGTACAACGCATATGCACATACTGCTGAATTTCCAGTAAAACGAAAATTACGATATTTAATGTCGATATTGCGATAATGACTTATGGCTCCACTGTGCAATATTGCATAATCTCAAGCATGCACGTAGTCCATAAGCTAGTCCGCATAGTCGGACCTAATTTGTTACACGACCATTCAGCTCCGCCCAGCACTTAATCGAACTGACAACCGAGTCAGCTGTCGCGAATTAATTTGCCTTGCAAGTGTCAAGAGCAGGGCCGGTAGCCGCCGTCGTCGTTTCGTCGATTCGACCTATTGGAAGTACTCGCGCACGAATCACTTCTCCGACTCTTTGATCTTCTTTATGTCGTTTTTAGTATTATGTCCGTACACGTTCCGGCGCATCGATGCTAGCCTAACGGCGAAAATGAGGTGTTAAAATCCAGCGCGATTAACATTCTCGATCTTCGACCGACCGGTTTCGTTTTTGCGAACACAGAAGAGAGAGACCAAGTATTATTATTTTCACAATTTTGGGAGATAACGCGCGATATTTTCTGTTGCGTAATATAACAACGTATCTGGATTCCGGCCAAAGAGAATGTATTAAATACCGCGAATGTGCCGTGCGGTGAGCGCAAACATGCGCGACAGATGAGAGGACGCGCGCGCGGAGTGCAATGTGAAAAGAAAAAAAAATTATATTAACACTAAGCGCAACGTATACGCGTCGCTATATACACATCTCGCGAATATATTACTCCGGGATTCACGGCAGGGTGCATTCAGGTAGGTACTGTCGCTTCGTCGCTATTACGTCGCGCAGAATTCTAATAATCCCGTCGGTTATTCCGCTTAACAAATGAACAGAGTCGTTCTCATTATCTTCTGCGTGCAGTTTCGAGAAAATCACTTCCACGCAATTTCGTAACAATCCCAGCTGCGGTATTCAACTGCGAGCTTCCGGTATTGCTTTAATGACATTCTTTGGCGTGTAGCACCACTCGCGAGAATTGCTGAAGGGAGACACATATCGGACGAACGAACCAACGAATGGACGAACGAATGGCCGCGCGTCGACAATCACCAGAGAGAGAGAGAGAGAGAGAAAGAAAGAGAGAGAGACAAAATTATAGAGAGAGAGAGAGAGAGAGAGAGAGAGAGAGAGAGAGAGAGAGACGGCGCTTTAAAGGGCTGTTGCGGCATTCTAGGGGGTGACCACAAATATTACGGTCCAACTAGTGGATCCGGCCCTTGTGAAAGTGCAAGTCGAATTTGCGGCTGGGATTTGCTCGTCAGATCGCAGCTCTCGTGTCGGGCCGAGCCGCGCGCGAATACCGCAAAGCAGAAATTCTGTGCATTCCGAGACTGTAATATTGCACTTGTTGTTTGAAGCCGTTCCGCGCAATTAATTATAGAACGGGAAAGAAACGCGCGTGATACCGACGAGAGGATTTCAAAAGCTGTTCAATATAAAAGATGCAACTGCGCATACGTGTGTGTAAGGATATAACATCACATATGTAAGAAGTATATCCATGCGGTTATATAATTTTTACATTAAACAGCCTTTGAGTTGTATACGGACCGGCATAATAGCCTTCATATGAGGTTATATTTTTCGAGAGAACATAATGTATTTCTCATGGGAAACTTCGAAATATTATAACTGCGTGTGTCAAGACTGTTATGCCGAACTGTGTG
This sequence comes from Odontomachus brunneus, assembly GCF_010583005.1. Classification (NCBI taxonomy): domain Eukaryota; kingdom Metazoa; phylum Arthropoda; class Insecta; order Hymenoptera; family Formicidae; genus Odontomachus; species Odontomachus brunneus. The sequence continues at coordinate 3,501,028 of NW_022639460.1, read as the reverse complement.
CGCATGAATGTAGGCATGTGGTTTTAATATATGTATTAGGTTATTGCGAACAACTCTCGCCTTGTCAAATAATACACTCAAAAAAACAATCTCATCCTCGGTGGAATCTTCTTGTGTATATGGCAAGAGGACAGCGTTTTAAGTACAATATTATTTCTCTTCATCAGAAGAAAAATACTTTTTTTGTAAGACTTTTCGCTTAGAATATGGGATCAGGAGAAACGGCACCTTGTAACTAGACTCTTTTTTTTAAGTTTTGGTTGAAATATTTTCCTTTTTTTTTCAGTTTCAAAGAAATCTGTTTTAGATCATAGCATAAGAAGATTCTGCTAAATATAGGATTATATTTTTTTGAGTGTACTGAAAAGAAAATTATCCAGTTTTGGAATATTAGTGATTTTCCCTTAATCAAATAAAAACCATTCTCAACTTTTCTTTAGATATCTAATGAATTCTTTGTCTCTGTTCCTTCCTTTTTAATATCCATTTTCGATAACCTTTTACGAGTCAATATTTAATAGAGTAAACTTTTGCGTTAACCTGATGTTTTCAGTATTAGTTTAAATATCGGGCACAGACCTCCAAGCTCAAAATGAGCATTCGCGGGAGTTTTCCATTAGAAGTAATAGTAGAATAAACATGATCCGGTAAGCAGAACGGACACATGTCACTTTGTGTACATTGTGCAGCTATTTTACTCGATTTCCTTTTTATTTGTCCAGAAATAAACGCGTAATTGGTTTCGCAGTAAACGTGTTTGGCGGGAAAGCAACTGGTATACAAATTTCTGATATTAAAGCGTTTCTGCGTTCGGCGTGCGCGCGTTGATTGTGTATGAATACACTAAAAATATCATTCTATAGTAGCAATTGTGTTGCGAGTATCAGCGTTAATTAAAGTTGCGGATTACACAGGATAATATCGTGTTTACGCGCGTATCGTAAAAATCCTCCGCGAGAATTTTAATTGCACGAAAATTGCATCGTGCCACCGCGCACACACACACATATACATCATCGCGGTCTCTCGCAGCTCAATAAGGATTATAACCAAAGTATAAGCGGTCGTCGTCGCTTTATAACGTCACGATTTACTTCGCGTTTAATATTTGCAGCGGATATTTCACCGGCTGGTGGAAATTCCGCGCGAGCAGACGTTGCAACGTCGCGTGTATCGCACTTGGAACTCACTTTTCTCTCTCACACATGGTGGAAACACTAAGGATATAACTTGCCTAAATATGGTTGCCACAACGTATATTAATGTTAGTTTTCATTCATACAAGATGGTTGTAGTACTCATAGTACTCTGAAAATGGTATACTAACCTTCTTTACTGTTTATCCATATGTCTTTGAGCAGTATTCTCAGTATTGTATGATGCAACCAAACTCTACAGATCTCTCAATCATAGCTCGTTTTGCAGATTACAACAGAGAGACAGCAATATTTCTTTGGTTAAGACAACCATGTATACGAGGATGTACTAACTGAACACCATATATCATAAGAACCATGGCTGTGAGAACTGTAAAGATGGGCATGTAATAACAGCAGCTTTTAATGTTATATTTATTTTACTTGAAATCACAAATTTTTTCCTCTGACAATCTAGAATATGCCCAGAATTATGTCCAGAATATAACCATAGAATATAGCAACTATAGTAGTTTTCTATATGCACTTTCCTAAAATAAATTATTGAAAGCAGTGAATATACACTGATTTGCAGTTATAAGTATAACACTGAAACTGCTCAGTGCTATACTTACCATATACTGATATCAGCGACTATTTACTGATTCATTTTAAGAGAGCACGCACGCGACTCAATACCGCGTTATGCTTTTCACGTCATTGACACAGTGTCCAGTCGATTCTTGCGAGTACACACGTTTATTGCTCGGAAATGGGTTTAATACACGGAATGTACGATACTGTTCGGCGTGCATGAAGCAACTACGACGAATTAACGACGCTGAATCGTGTGTGAAACGTATTTAAAGCGTGGAGTGAAACGTATCTTTCGGAAAGTAACGTCGATCAAATGCCTAGAGTGAATCCGTCGGAAGTACAGCGATGACGTCCTTTGGAGGCCGGATATGAAAATCGCTCGAATACCCGCGCAGCGGTAGAATATAGCAGTAGCAGTAAAATCCGCGCGCAAATACGCGACGTGAATACATTTAATTGTCAGATTGAAAGATAGACACGTTTTTATTGGTTCGCGCGTCGCTTCATGGCGCCCGTTAAAAAATCGGAACATTACAACCGTGGGCGTTTTTCGTAACGAGAGAAATGATTCGAATTTGCCGCGCTGACAAAACAGTTGGCATCTTGATTGCGATATGGTTGTAGGGTTTTGTTGCGAGAGCTTCCATATATATCATAGATTATACACGAAGAAGTCAACCGACAAAAAAATTGCCAATTACGCTACGCGATATGCACATACACAATACACAAATCGACTCTTTATGCTGCAATGAAATTTTAAAAATTTTATCCCGGGACACTTTTATTTTATTTATTTATTTTTTGCGCGTGGCAATATGCAGAAAAAGAAAAAAAAGCGTGTCATTGTAACAATTCATGAAATAATATTAATTTTCAAGAGGATGAATCTGTAATCTGAGAGACGCTGAAAAGTGGAGAAAAATACTAATAGCGCAACAATGTATCGCTTGACTGGGATCGATTTGTTCATCGCGGAGGTAATTTGCTGTCATTTCTGCTTTGCCTAAGAAGACCACTCACGAGTGAGACTCTTTACTTCAACGCATGGAATTAATGTCGCTCGAACGAGAGAAACTACATGCAATCTTAACCTCGATCTAAAAATTTAATATCCTCAGGACATGCACGTGGATATGCATATTTATATTCTCCCGCGAATATATACTTTCAGTGGTTATTTCATTAAAAATTTAGGATGCAGTCATTCTCGACTTCGAGACCGTAAAGATATCCATAAAAATTCTTCGAGTTCTTCTCGCCGGTAAGACCCAAAAGTTTTAAGTGGCTTACTACAAAAACCGCTGTAGAGGACGGATTAGCGGAGAAGTTACGACGCGTACTACATTCAGTCGATTTTTATGCCACGCGGTGCTTATAAAGAGAACACTGAGATTCACAAGAAACTGGGTGGAAAATATACACGAACTTTTTCTCCTCCTCGGAGGCAAGCGTCTCAATTAAAAATATTTCGTAGAATCTATTGCGACTGCAAAGACCGAGATTAGTGTTACAGCCATCAAAATGTGCGCAACTTGATGACGGAATTTGACTCTACTCCTTTCCACTTTGTCTTATTCTCTAAGCATAATCAGGGTATTCTTCAATGAAATATTACACTTACAACTGGTGATTCAGTTACAAGTATAGCACACTGCAATCAGTAAAATCTCGCTGAAAGGATCAGTTAATAGTAGCGGCTGTTCTCATTACTGACGCAGTTTGCAAACACGTCTCTAAAGTACAATAAGTGTATTCTATACTTATACCTAGTGGTTCAGTTATAAGTATAGCATTGCAATCATTGTAAAATGAAAGGATCAGTTAATAATAGCAACCGTTCTCATTACTGACGTAGCTGACAAACACTAACAATGCAATTACATGTAAATCGCATGAACGCCGGTAATTTCATCGCCATAAACGCATAAAGTTAGAAGTGACACAGCGTATAATGAATTCGTAGTGCACAGATTTTACAGTGAAATCTTACCTCCACCGGCCAAAATCAGTTAGATACGAAATGAAGCAATAAAGTGGAAGTGTTCTCACTGAAAATCAGTGAATCCTCACTGATTATTTGTCGAATGTTCCTTTCATTGATTCAATCAGAAACAGTTTTACTGATTTGTTTCGAGAGTATGTTTTAATAACGTCTTAACAAAATTTCACGCGCGCAATACGTGTACGTAGTGCAAGGTTCTGTGAGACGGACATAAAAAATGTCATCAATTTTGCACGCGACAACTTGATTGTTAGCTGGACTTCCAAATTAAGTGCGCTGCGGCTGTGTAGTTTCTTCGTAAGTGAGTTACTACAATATAAGCATGAATTAAAAGCACAATCCTGTGATGCGTATTTCGCTTCGATATACATTCCGGCGAAATTAAAAGTAACGGTTCTTGTAAAATTATACTTGGTCGATTCAGTTGTTCGCGTTCCTTTTCGTTATACGATTTTTTAAAACTATATCGCGGATTCTGAAGTGTACAAACGGATTGAGAGAAAGAAAAAAGCCGCGTGTTGAATGTTTGTGCGAATAATGTAAAAAAAAATGGAAGGATTTTTCCGAACTTGCAACGCGTACGCGGTGAATTATTCGGCGTTTGCATTGACAGACATTGTGTCACAAACATTATTATCCTCCCATTTTAAACATTATTCGCATTAATATCCAGCGCTGGGGTCTTACGGCCTAATCTTTCTCTCAATTCAGTTGTATACAATTTTCCGTTGAAGAAGTTTTCTCAACTGCATCATATCCCTGAATTCCCCCCGACATTACACTTAAGTTATCCCTATTGTTCGCAAGTCAACATAAGAAACGTCGTAAACCGCGCGGATGTCTCAACAGAAGCGAGTCTGTCGACAGTCAGGAAACATTCGGACAGTAAACTGCACGGATCGTCTGGTCAATAACGCGTCAAATGTTCATCAAGTTTGGTGAAACTCGCGGAGATAAAAAAACTCCATTTACCCACGACGAGAGCACAAAGGTCGGAACGGAAACTGTCGGCTACACACGGGAGCGGCTGTTTCCGGAATCAACAACGTCGGCTCACCTGCGCATACGAGCCGAGCCGTGGAAAAGGTCCGGGCCGAGTCGAGCCAGGTGGTCCACCGATGGCGTCCACGTGCTCGTCGATCGCTGATACACCCTCTCGCACTTGCGGGCACTGACGAGTGTCACACGCGCACACACACATCGACACGGGGCGTCTCCGGCCGCGAGACACCCCGGCGTGCCATCACTGTTTCCCAGGCCGACGATCACCCTACTCGATCGGCGCGATATCGCGTCGGGCTGTCGCCGGGCTGGCAGGGTGCGCGCTTCGCGACGAGACAGAATCCCCCTCGTCGCCCGAGCCGAAACAGATACCCGCCGACTGACTTTCCAACGAGACCCAATGACACACAAGGTCAAGGGCACTCCGCTCCGACCCCTTGGTTTACGCTTCACACGTCGCCGCGCTGTCGCGCGTGACTGTCATTGCACGTTGTCGTGCGTTGTCAGGTCGTCACGTGACGCCCACTGCAGCGGATACTGGTACTTACTGCGAACACGTTTGTTGTTTGCAGGAGACCGCACGGTAAGCAGCCCCGAGTATCTCCCGGCGCGTCTGATAGTCGCCGGCGGTCTTAATCGCGCGATCGGCGTGCAATCGATCGATCGTCCCGATTCCCGCGCATTCGGCGTGCGAAACTAATGTCGGGTATGGACGCGCTATGACGTATCCGCCGTTATTTATCGCCAGCGCTACGAGGACCGAATGACCGAGCAGAGAGAAGAATAACGGCGGGTCGTGGGTGGACGGGCGGACGCGCTCGCGCGGCTGAAGACTTATTAATTTGAAATGCTTTTCGCAAATGACCGCTCCGCGAGCCGCCGAACGAACGCCGTGTACCTGTTATTAATTGCCATCGAGTGCTAATTGAAATTTGTTCCGCGGCAATCGCCCCCGCGACGACGTAATCAATCGCGCTGATACGTTCCTGCAAAATTCAAGACCGTCCAAGACCGACCTGCAATCGACGAAGCTACGAGGAAAAGTAAAATATTCTTGGCGACAGTCGCACCATGTTTTACAACTGACTGCTCCGCGACGGTAACGCAAACATCGATCGGACTTTATACACTGTCCAACATGCACGGAGAGTTTTATAGCAAAAATTAGAATTTTTTAGTCGAGGAGTAGACCGACGTTCTGCAGTAATTTATATAGTATTTATATTTTAAAACTCGGAATGTACCATTCAAGAGTTTGCTATATTTTTAGCGAAATTTACTATGTTTCTTAGCAAGATAAACTTCATTAACAGTATATTTATCACTAGAAACAGTAAAATAAAAAAATGTGAGTTAAATTTAAAATTAAAATTTTTAATTTAGTCTTTAAAAAAACTGAGCTACTGGAAACATAATAAAATTAAGAATTCACCACATAACAAAATTTATATAAAAAAATTTAACCTTTAAAAAATAAATTTAAAATTTATGTTATAAAAAGAATTTATAATATTTTCTCCGTGTATGCTTGTTCACTATTTAATGTATGCTGATCTCTCACTTTCGTCTAAATGTTCAAGAATTTCTAGTCACGAAAAAAATCGCTCTTCCCGATTCGAAATTTCAACCCTACTTTTGATCTGAATTTTTATACATATTCTGAAAAATATATATGAGTATATAAATATATATATATAAATACATATAAATATATGAATATATATGAATATTCTATCATCTATATTCTGAAGAATCAGCGTATATGTGTAATACACATAGGAATACTGCTAAGCGCCTCTAAATGGTAGAAAATGCCACTTGTAGGTTCTAAAGAGGTCTCGCGACAAAGTTAGTAGGTTAAATAGATTCGGAACAGTTTGACGTAGGCTTTAGAGTATCGAAATAGACGTTAAATGGAATATTGAGGCCAAAAGTGGGATTGGAATTTCGACTCGGGCTTTCCATAATAATGGAGCGTTTATCCGCGTCCCGGTGCATACAACATTAGCATAAAACATTAGTACAAGAAAACCGTGCCTTATTTGGACCTTTCTTTTTAAAGCGGTGTGTAGTCGTCAGACGAAAGGGTTGCGACACATCTCTCCTGCACGTGTTTCCCAACAGACAAACATCGCAACGATCAGTCAGGATTATTCGCCTGTTCCGAAACTCGTCAGAAATAGGAAGCGTCGTAATCCTCTTGTGCCGATGATTTTACATTCGGGGTGTATTTTCGAAACAGCGGAAAGACGTGCGCGCACGTTGCGACGTTAAAACAAGGATTTCGAAGATAAAGAGAGAGTAGAGCAGAGTAGAGCAGAAATAGATAAATAAATAAAGAGAGAGAGAGAGAGAGGGATGGAGAGGGAGAGAGAGAGAGAGAGAGAAAGGAAGTGCTCGAGCACGAGAGAAAAGATAGGTGAGACTGAATCATTAATTTGCATAGGATACTGCGCAACCACATCTCCCGCGGCGCCCGGCAGAATTTTCGGAGCGGTAAGCGAGAGCCTCATGTACTCCGTTAATTGCCACCGGTCGCTAATTGAAGTTCGTGCGACACTCGGACCTGGCGGCGGTGCGTCGCGCGCATACGCCGAACTTTTCGGTCACGAATTCTCGCGTCTACGCGGAAGCTGGGCCACGTCGGAAACAGTCGGCGGTGTTATCGTGCACTGCGCGGCGGCGGTGGCGGTGGCGGTGGCGGCGGCGACGGCGGCGGTTTGCTGGCCGCAGCAACAGCTACAGCGATAGCTACACGCGTACGTACATACGTACGTAACCTACCTAGCTATCTACCTACTTCGTTACGCGATTGTCTGCGGCAAACTGCGCGCATTTACATCGGCGCGAATTATATCGGTGCATATGGATGCAACCGACGAAGCGCAGGCAGACTCGTCGGGGCTGCCGCTGCTTCGATCGCGCAAATTCGCCGGAAGAGAGCCTCGATAAGATCCTCCCGTCAATGTGCGCTTTCGATTCGCTCGTTACAGTACTCGAGTTAGCGGCCTAGTTGTCACCGGAATGCGCGTACAAATGTGACTAGAACTCTTCAAGTCAGAGTTAGGATATCGTTCGCTATAGAAAGGAAGTGAGTGAGTGAGTGAGTGAGTGAGAGAGAGTGTAAGAGAGAGAGAGAGAGAGAGAGAGAGAAGTGCTGCGTGCTTTGTCACTTCAGTCTTGGAATCCCTCTTTTACTCCTATTAGTCTCTCTCTCACTTTCATGTCACCCCTAAAATGGCGGACAGAGAATGCAGATTAATCAAACAGAAGTTATCACACTTTATCCTAATTCTGATCAGAGGAGTTCTAGATGTGACGCGGTTATAGATGATAACGAAATGACCACGACACTCGCGATATTTTGCAATTTCAGAACGGGTAAAAGTCACACGATAGTTTGTTTTATCATTGCGGGACACGTCGAGAAGAAGTGCGCTATGACTGCACGTTTAGATGAGAAAAAGCAATAGTCTTATCGAGACGAATATTGGATATAATCAATGTGCTAATTATCATTTAATTAGTACCCAGTAAATCTCCTGATCATCGATGTATACACTGAATTTCCGATTAGAATGATTCGCTCGAATTCAATTGCGATTACTGTCAAAATCATGAAAATGGTAACGCGTTCAGGAGAGACTAACGATCGCTTTGGATATCCGCGATCATGACGTGAGTTTGCATTGTGGTGGATTATATGAAATTCATATGTATATATTGGTAGAGGGAAGGAAACGTCTCTTTCTCTCTCTCTCTCTTCCTCTCCCTCTCTTCCCATGGCACATGATTGAATGGCGTGGTTGTACAAACTGAGCTACGGTATGCGGCTGTTTGGCGTGAGTATACCGACTCTATTCATCGATCTATAGAATCATAGAGTCAACGTCAGCCGTAAGTTCTGTCCACTTAAATTCTCGAAGTCTCTGTCGATATACAAATATACGTAATTGTGTCGCTCAGCCATATCGCGCAATTGTTTCATAGCGAGAAAGCTGTGGAATAGGAAGGTAGACAAGCTACAAAGAAAAGCATGAGATGAACGATACCGGTGTGAGGAGTGTGTACAGCAATAAATTATACTAAAGATTAAAAAGTTGTTAAAGTGGCACTTAAACATTGATGATTTGAAAGACGCGCCAGCGATTTCAGCTCCCAACGCATTGACTTCCAACTGAGGAGAGCCGATATTAAAAATAAGAGAAAGAAAGAGAAGAGAATGAGGAGGTGAAAGAGGAATGGAAGCAAAGAAAAAACTCGTAACGCGGCCGATACTGAACGATGAAATCCGTACAGATGCCTGGTTATACTCGGCATTGACGTGAGGTAAAATAATACAGATCCCTAGTGCGATTGTTCCGTAGCGAGAGAGCGTAATAGAATAAAGAGGTGAACGAGTTATGAAGAGAGACGTGAGATAAACTGATGCAGTATGCACGAAGAAAAAAGTTTGGTTGTATTAACGTAAAGTTTGTATCTGTGTTTGTATTGCAATAAACGAAATAACGCGTTTTCATTGAAGGAAACGAGATTTCTGTTTCTTAGAACCAAATTTTAGTCATAAGAATTATAGAAATCCTGTGTCCTTCGATCAAAATTCGCTGGTCCGTTCATTGAAACCAAACTTCATGCAACCAAATTTCTTTTTCCACGTCTATAGGAATGTAAGCTATAATTGAGATTAAAGAGTTGGACATATTACGCGGAAAAAAACTTTCAGTTCGTGTAACTGAATAGGGACAAAAAACTCGCTGACGAGAAATAAGACCTCTGTTACTTTGTACCTTCTTGACCGAAAACATTCGCCTGAACATTCAGTTGCGTTAGAACTCGGTTAAGGTAACTGGAAGCAATTGGCTTAGCAGAAACCTTCTGTAAGAATCTTTCTGCTCCTACAACCGAGTTTTTCGTCTGGTCCGCAGATGACAGAAAATTCAGTTGCGCTAACTGAAATTGTTCTTTTCCCGTGTAAAGTGACATTTCAACATCGAGGATTTGAAAGACGCGCAAGCGACTTCAGCCAAACGCGTTAACGCGATGACTACCAATTTGTAAGCGATACTTAATAATTTAGGTTGTAACCGATGCTTGGCTTGTGTTTACGCTGCCTTGGTAGACATATAGAATTGCTATTATCTAACAAAAGAACAAGGGATGGATAGTTGTGGCTGTAGAAACATCCGAGGCAGGATAAACAGAACGAAAAGATGACAGGAGGATTTGAGCTTAATACAGTATCCCAGAATAACCTTCGAGCTGTCGTGGAGTCACAGTGCGGATTGAGGTGAACATAAAAGTCCTATACCGTTTTGTGATATTTGCAATAATTATCGAGATATTAATTAAAGAAGATTTGTGAATTTTATCACGTGAAATATGATAGATGAGCTGTAGTGGCGACATTTGCCATTGTCTTGTATATTTGTTCAAACTGAACACAAAAAAGTCCTCTACCATTTTTCTATTAACTTTGTAAATTTTTCATTATTAATTAAAAGAGATTGGTTAAAAAAAGTCGCTCGCGGTAATATATTAATATTCTCAAATCTTCTTTAATTAATATCTCGATAATTATTGCGAAAGGCTCCACAAGAGTCTTTCGCAATAATTAGAGCTTCGAAGGTTGTTCTGAGATACCTTGTGTACTCGGGCTTAAGAGGAGACATGAGTACTAATTGTAAAACCGGTCGAATAAATTCAAATTGACCGGTTCGACTAAAACGCTTTAGAGTATTCATTATTAAGGCCATTCTACAATTGTGTAAGCGTGTCGTGAACGTAAGAGCCAACCAATCAGAGTGTTTTATTCATTGATTGTTTTATTCTGATTGCTTGTCGTAATCACTTACAACTACTTACAACCACGCTTATGCAATTGTAGAACGGGCTTTATTTGTCTATCTTCTGGAGTGCCGTTGTAGATATCTTGACTTATTTACTTTTTCTCGCGCTCTCTGGCCGTGTGATGCTATTTTACACATATCTTACAAATCGAGGATAACAGATATTAAAAATGAGAGAAAGAAAGAAAGAAAGAGAGAAGCAGAGGAAGAGAAAGAAAGGAAAGAAAAGTAAGGGGACGGACAAGAGATGGGGGGCGAAGGGAAAACGCGGCCGATATTCGATAAAATCTGTCCAGGTGCACGGTTATACTCAACATTAACGCGAGACAAAATAATGCAGTTCCCCGGCGCGATCGACGATCCGATCGAAACTATAAAACCGCGCTCGAGAGGGGACCGTCTGCATACTTCGCCGCTCTTTTACGACTTCATTAAGGCGCCGTTACGAGCTAGATACCGGCGAACGAACAAAGTGTGCACTTATATAGCGGGGACCCTCACGATAAACCGCGTCGATTTATGAACATCGCGCGTGGCTTAACGGCCGTTGCTAATAATTTTTCGCTTCGCGAGATGCGCCGCCGCCACCATCGTCGTCGTCGCCGTCGTCGTCATCGTTGTTCCGCAGTTACCGACGCGGGCGAACCACTTTAAGGGTGAACAGCGGGATAACGGTTCGTAGACAGCGCCCCTCCGACCAAGATTTTAATTTGTTACACGCCGCTGTTAGGCACAAACGCGAAACTCCGATTCGGCATTGAGCCGTAGCGGGAGTTCGCGAAGCTCGTTACGCTCGTCATCGTCGGTCTCGAAATTAACGTAACTTGGCGCACACGCACGCAGACGCACGGGGACATACGTGAGGGAATGCGGCGTTGACACTGGAATGACATCGCGCAGGCCGCGTTAAAAATAACGCAGGATTATGCAGCGCGTTAACTGCGCGACTACGCGGTCGGATTTACGGAATCGCAACGAGTGATATATTAAAGATGTGCCCGCGTATCGGTCAGCTGCGGATTAATCAGCTACGATCCATAATGCACGCCCGTCGAATTATTCAAGCAGATTTCTCCGGGAGTCACGTTGAAATGCGCGCAATGCTTCAGCCGCGGAGTCACGTTCGTTGAACGGGTGCACGGAGGGACTTCCTAACGAAAAATTGGGAACGACGTTGCAGTTGAAACTCCGTGAGGCAAGAGCACCGATACCTGGACGCGTGCCTAATCTCGGACATTCTTATTGTTTTTGTCTGTATAAATACGAATATTTTACACTCCCAACATAAAATATATGTCAAATAAAAAGAAAGATAAGGCGTATGACAGACGTGCGCTGTGCGTATGTTGGTTGGAATAAGATTGAACGGGAGGATAATGATGTTTGACGGTGTTAGACGCAAGCGCCGAGTATTTGTCCGCGGTGAATCCACTTTGTACGTCAAACCGACTCTGTGAGCCCCACTTATTATTTATAATTGGGTGAACCCTCTTTTACTCCCAATTCAATTGTCTTACAGTGTTGTAAAAAATATTATCTCAGCCAAGAGGTTACCAGTATTTTAGTTTTTGGTATTTTAGTTAATAATACACTGAGAAATATTATATTGAAATCAACAAATATTTCTTTGATGGATGCTATTAACATATTTATTTAAATCTACATTCTCTTTATTTAAACCCAATATTGTTTATTTAAATCAATTTAAATAAAGAGAATGTAGATTTAAGTAAATACGTTAATGGCACCCATCAAAAAAATATTTGTTGATTTTAATATAATTTTTCTCACAGTATACTTAGTATGTAAAAATCTGGAAAAATATTCGGCGCGTCAAACACTATCAAACAACATCATCCTTTCATTCAATTTTATTCGCACCAATATCCACATAGATCTTATAGATCTCATCTCTTTTATCCCTTTTAAGTACAGAATTTTCAAAATTCGAATTCTAATAAAATATTCATGTCACATGTCTACCAGAATGACAACCCAAGAGATCGTTTCTTTTGAAATTAATTTTTTCTATTTTTCTATTTCTACCAAAACCGCGCGCAAACTGAAGCGAATATTACGAGTAAGACAAAAATAGTACATTACTAGAGTACATCACTATGCACAGGCTGAACGCTGGTTTCGTTGCGAGATCACTGTATAGCCTGAAGCTATGATTTGGTTCTAATAAGTGATCTCACGGTGAAATCACTGTGTTCCAAAGGGTTAATTTGGTATACATCATTTGGTATACCTCCTTTTGATATATAGTTAAATAAAATATATATACATATATTCTATGTTAAATGTTTAAATATTCGTCTTTTTAAAAACCAAAAAAGAAACAAGAATGTCCAGATACGTGTCTGGCAATTGGTACTTTTATCTAGACTATAAGCTCGCAAAGTGTGTACCTTCTCTTTTTGTTTAGCTTGTATTTTGTTTTTATTAAATCATCGTTCTCGAAACGAGAACCGTTCAACTTGGTCGCGAGCACGCGCTTCAAAATTCGAAGCGCATTTTTGTACCGTCGAGAAGTATCAGTATTCGATATATATATACATATTTTTTTTTTTTTTTTAATACCGTGTAGTTGGGACGGTCTGTACGTCGCGTTGACCTGATTACCACGCAATGGAATGCACTCGCCGGATATTTGTTTGCGCTCACGAAAGAAGAACGCATCGATGTAATTATGGCGGCAGATTTTAATTTGCGCGCCGGCGAGCATATTATTATGCCACTCCGCGCGAGCTATTTCGCGATTCACCGATTGAATCTTTATAATTCACGGAGCGAAAACGAGTTCTCGTCGCTAATGAATAATTTTGTGCGCCGTGATTACCGCATGTCCGCGCGCCACGTCCGCTGAATGTGTCTCGATAAATAGAGATGCGGCGCCGATTTGCGTAAACTTGCGTCCCATCGATGCCACGTTTAAGAGGATTAAGGTTACTATAATAGCAGTGTCCTTAATCGCCAATATAACGTAGGTTCAAGTTCAACCACGTCGCTGCGGCGTGTGATGCTTTCCCGGAGAAAGGTAAACGTCAGTCCGTTTACAAAGTAAACAATGTGCATAAATGTTTATGGTATACGTGAATTTAATAACGACAGGGACTTCACGGTAATGAGGGTGAAGCGTATGAAAATATTGATGCTCGCGCTGGGCTGACAATTGAAGCGGCGCGATCAGAAGCCGTATCAATCCACTTTCGTGCATTTCCATGCCCGGCGCATGCGATCGCTCTTTTTTTAGCGGCAAGAACCGACGCAATAAAATACAATGAATCGTTCGAAATTAAAAAAGAAGATAGCTTCCACATGTAGATAGTTTTTCACATCGCGGGGTTTCGCAATTTATAATCAAGCGTCGGCGCGAGTGGCGTTCCGAACGTCAAGCGACAGCACGCACGGAAATGTAAGATCGAACAAACTCGAGTGCGGTAGAGCAAGTTGGAAAATGAAAACGTTTCACTCGGAGCAACGAGACGAACGCGAATATTTTGTTCGCAGAGATACGTCCGCGCCTATTAAAAGAAGCTTTTACTCCGTGCATATTACAAAAAAAGAAGAGAAAAAAAGCGCAATATCAGGAAACGCCGGTCGGGACACAAAATTTAACACCGCGAAAGCGATATTCCTAGTTGCGCGTCCCGGATACGCATTTCGCTGTTTTTTGTTTAAAATGTAGCTCGACGTAGGATTTTGTGTCGCGTCACGTAAGTCCCCTTTTTCCCTCTGCATTTTTTATAACGATATATGAAGATCGCTGGTTGTGCGTTGCTATGTGCTATGCAAACAATGCGTATACATATTTATACGGCGCTATAGGCATCGCAGCGATAAAATCGCCGTTATGATGAGAATCGGGCGAAGCGGAATATTTGAATACTATTTAAACACACAGCGAGAGTCTCCCGCGCGCGCGCGCGCCCCAAGTTTTATGCACGTCGGAAATGATTAAAGTTTTACACCGTTCTAATTCCAGACTTCCTCCCCCGCCAGACGCAGGGTCTGTCCGTAAGTTTATCGTCCGCCGTCGTTTCACACGCGAGCTGCCGTAATTGGAGTCGCCGATATGGGACGTCTTTATCGTGGGGGTAACCGCCGCAAGCTTCAATTTTCCGCGTTATCGGCGCGACTAACGTGCACACACGTTCCAACACGTGCATGCGTGTGTGTGTGTGTGTGTGTGGGTGTGTGTGTATGTGTGCACACATAAATATGAGTATGTGGAAATATAAGAATATAGTACATATAGGGTGAACTCGGGTTATGATGGCCATACGGGAAAGATGGCCAATAATGGCTGCAATTTTTCCAATAATTGTTAAATAGCACGTTTTAGCACATAAGCGTACACACATAAACTACTGCGAATATCGATTATCTTTGAGAATGATAACGGAAACGCATTATTTTAGCAATTATTGGAGAAATTGCAGAGCCTGTGGCCATCTTTCCCGTACGGCCATCATGCCCGAATATGTGTGTGTGTATGTGTATTCACACATACGCGAAGTTATGCCGCGTATTCACATCGAAACGCATAATACTGGCGCGATTCAAGAGCGTAAAAGTCAACACACAATCGAGACGAAATTTTAGATCGTAGAGTCGGACGCGCTGCACGAGTCGTATGAAACGTTCATTCATGAAACTCCGGATTTTTTATCCCACTTGTGATTTTATAGGCAACGCAACGTTCCACGAACTAATTGCGCCGGTCGCTAAATCTACCGTACATTTTGGCGCTGCCCCTAACGCCAAACATTCGGATTACGAGGGACATTAATGTGCCACTCGAGCGCAAACGCACCTCGGGCGTGAGTGCGTGCGCGCTGAGAGCACCATGGTGAAAAAAAAACGCGCGTCCGACGCTAATCATCAGTTGTATCCCCGAAAAAACCAACTCCGTTTTGTTTTTTATTCGTTTGCGTGCAATTTCGCTCAGCGAAAATCTAGCCCCCTTCCTCGTCTTTCCTCGCGATGAAATCTACTCTTCTCCACAAGTGCAGCGTCCGATTCTATTAAAACTCACCGCGAGCGAAATTTAGCTTTTGCGTGCATAAATTTCGCAGCCAGCCACGCTAAAGGAAATATACGTATGCTTCGTTTGCATACGTTGAACGCTCGCAATTGCATCACGACCTCGCTTTTGTTAGGAATTTTTAACAGAACAAACAACAAGGATTACTATGGTGGAAGTACGCGAATTTTGGCACGGCAAACACGGACGACCGATGGGGTTAGAACAAAGATTACGCGTGACTCGCTTCGCTCTCTCCCTCTCTCTCTTTCTAACTCCATCTCTCTTATTCACTGCAGCTTTGCGAGCCCGGTATTCGCGCTGGTGGAAACAATCACCTCCGTTCAGCCGCGAGAACTTGGCGGTCGTGTCGTCAGTCGCGCGTTCACGCGCTCGCTCGTTCTAACGAGAAGTCGTATCACCCCGTTATCTCGTGTTACGCTACAATTTTCATTCGGGAACTCACAGGAGAAAATTTATCCCGCCGGAACGGCGCGCACGGCCGAGACGCGCTGCATCGTTCGGCGTTCGGAGCAGAGCAGGTCACGAATGCAGCAGACTGCCGCCGAATTGCGTTACGCAGCGTATCCGCACGAACGCACCCACGCCCGCCCGCCCGCCCGCCCGCACGCACGCACGCACGCACGCACGCACGCACGTACGCATGCACGCACGCACGCACGCACGCATACACGCAACCACGTACATACGCTATGTATGCACGCACCGCATGCACGCACGTCGTGATAAACCGCCACGCGTGTCGTACGTTTATTTCCGTCGACGGAAACGTGACACCCGCTGCGCGTTCGGGAGCCGTGAACCCGTCGCTCCCATTGAAGAGTCGCCGGCGGACTGCGAGCTCGCACCGTGTCGAGACGTGGGAGTGGTGGGAGCGTGGGAGGAACAGGAGGTACGAGGGGAGCGTAGTTCTGCGTCGGCGGGTGCAAGAGAGACCGCAGCTACGCAGATGGGAGAGAGCGGGAGAGTGCAGTGACGAGAGAGCGAGGGAGACAGCGCGAGAATGGGAGGAAGCGCGACGGTGCGAGGGAACAGAGACGAGTGCTGCCGACGAGAAGGTGCGCCAGAAAGAGAAAGAGCGAAAGCACCCGCTTGACGAGGCAGGGGCAGGAGGAGGGAGAGAGTGGTAAAAAGAGAGAGCACAAGGAGCGACAAACGGAGAAAGAACGATCGACGGCAAAGGGACGCGGATGGCGACGAAGAAACGCGAATGCCCAAAGCGTCGGGGTGACGAAGAGCGAGCAGAAGGATAGAGAAACGTGCAGGAAGAGAGAGAGGGAGGGAGAAAGAGGGAGAGAGAGAAAGGGAGGGGGAGAGAGAGAGAGGAAGCGTGGAGTGGACAAAGACAGTCGTTCGGATAACCGGGGGGGTGACAAAGTCGGCGAACGATATCCCTCTCCACCCCGGATCCTGATACTTCTCCTCCTCTCTACCCTCCAACCTACACCCTCTCTTTTTCACTATCCAACCCTTCTCTGTGCTCGCTCTCCTGTCCTCCCCGCCTCGTCCTTGCAGCCTCGCCTGCTTTCTCTCGCGTTTCATTCTTCTCGCTCGTATCTGACAGTTTGCACCCTCCGCTTCTTGCACCTTATACGCGCCATTTTTTTCTCCGGCAGCTCGCTCTTTAGACACATTTCGCGATCCTCTCTTCTCGGGCGTTCTCCTAACGGAGTCCCGAGCCCGTCCTTCTTACTTTACGCGTGGCGTCTTCAACGGAGCGCACGCTCGGGCGCGCGTAGACTACCGCGTGAAGCGCGAAGAGATTGTTTGCGCGCCGCGGGACGTCGCGATTACCGTCGGAAAATGTCTCTCGAACGGAGTTCGCGAGTCCTTTGATTACGCCCACGCCCGTGGAAAACCGTGTGGGCGACGGCAAATTTCATCTGCACGGCGCGCAGCAGAGAATTTCGCGCTGAAATTGCGTGGTTTTTATCGAACGCGCAGTCGTTTAATCTTAAGAATCGTCAGAGACCTTTCCGCACCGCTTTTAATGCTCGACAGACAAAGTAAAAAGAATACTACAGTTTCATAGAGAATTTACATCTACGCGCGTCAACTATCTACAGCGCCATCGTCACGTAAGCCACATTGTACAAGCTGTATTTAACTTATCCGGTACTATCATAAACAATGGACCCCAACAGCTGTCCGATAGCCTCGAGGACTTCCATACTCGCGAATAGAACTCCTCCAGGGCCAAGACCTACGATAAACTAACGAGGAATCGATTACTATCATATACAAACGTTATCTCCGGCGTCGATAATCGATAGCGCTCACCAGCATTAGAATTTCTGCAAAATAGTCGCATTGTGTTCACGGTTAAAATAGCCGGCACAGTTAAAATCTGGTAAACAAGCTACAATAATATTAGAATTATACATATTTATGTTAATTTCGTTATGGTATTATATAGAGATCGATATTCGAGAGAAGTAATATTAACCCCCACACAAATTTCAAGCGACTTTTTGGGACGATTTCTACAGTTTTTAACCTAAAGTTTTTTCGTACATGTCAGAGAGTAGATTGCTAAAAAATATGAGATCCCCGGCCGCGCCACTATACAGTGACTTCCCAGATTGTAAAGGTTAAAAAATACGAGAGACAGAAAAATACAAGCTTACGGAAATAACTAATATCTTTGAGTAAGAGAAAGGATAAGAACGTACAATAAAAGTGAAATGTGAGGGACGAAACCTACAACATCTTTAGTGTACACATATTTCTTTTTCCGGATTACGATTTATTTCCGTAGTTCAACGCGCGATCATGAAACGACTTATGTGTAAAATTCGATATCGCAGATTGAGCTCTTCACTCGACACGCCAAACCTGGCCCGACTCATAGGGGTAGTTTTTGGTGGGCCAACAGGATGATGAACGATATTATTAGAAAGCTTCCGGAGGCTCGGCCTCAAGAAGCGAGGTAACGTACGTACTATAAGCGTACCGCGGAAAGAGCATTAATGAAAATGCACTAATTAAAATGTGTAACAAATAAGCGATGCCCTGAGAAAGTTGAACAACGCGAGCATTTTGGGCTCGAAGTAAACTTCTTCTTCGAGATAGAATCTCGGCACGGTTTTGCAAAATTCACCTAATTTATTATTATTTCAGAATTATCGATCGTAACGTACTTACGCTTCCACTAATATTGAAGTCATGATTATCGATATTATTGCGCGATTAAATTCGATTTGTGGCTGCATGTGAATGAACGTTTTAATTAAAGTCAGTTTTACTGATTGTCAGTGTGATTGCAAACTATCAGTTGCAAATGCTAATTTTAACTTTCTAGCGCGATCGCTTACGAGATATTAATACAACCGCGGTTATCGTTAATTGTTACTGCATTTACGGCAAAACTTTGTTTGTAATCGAGCATGCTTGCAAATATTCCTGTCAAATGTAGCTTTATGAACTTTCATCCCGATGGGATCTGCCTTCGGCAGAAGTGGCGCACGAAATTTCAACTCGCTGATACTCGGTTTAGATCTGATTCTAATCCCAGTCAACCCTAATCGAAACTTTTCGCATTATTCTACAATGTTTCTCTCGCACTCTCGGTAGACTTGCAGTCCTCTCTCTCTCTCTCTCTCTCTTGCTTTCGAGACTTTTAATTTCGTTAGTTCATTATTACTATTTGCCTTCGCCTCTGCTCTCTGCTGATCTTACACTAGTAATAGGAAGATAAACGGAATTAAAACTGTTAATTGGAAGAGAAAGTATCGCAAAAGCATTCCGAGAAAAAAACGCTTTAATCAGATAAAGTAACAAACCACTCGCGCAGAAAAGTAAAAGTAAAATCGAGGCTGGATTGTTCTTAATTAACCTAACCATAGCAAATCTGCATTAAGTCACTTTATTAATATCCAACAAATAAAAAGCGAAATATAGCTCCCTACTTTCCAGGACGAGGAGAATGTGTCTCGCCGATTTTTTTATCTACATGTGTGGAAAGTAGCATACGAAATATAAGAGAGGGATTCATATTTTGTTTTAAAGAATTTCCTTGTCCCTTTATGGACTGAAACAACTCCTCGATGTATTTGATTGTGAGCAAATAATGTTGAAATCGCGAAGTACACTGAAATATGCTTCGCACAGAGGTTCCATGGCGTACATTTTCTATAATTTCAAATTTTTGAAAAATATCATTTTTCAATAAACTTTCGCTGCTTACTTTTATTTCTGCAGATTTAAAAATTCTCGCGTGGGGACAAAAATACAGAGAATTTTACCAAATTCACCGTTTAAATTTCATTTTAAAGTTTCACACGTGTTAACTGTTTAAAATAGTATTTTTTGTAAATTACATATTTAACATATTTCTTATTTTGTAAATTATATTTTTAACATATTTTCTTTATCTATTTTATTTTAGCTCCAGTTATATATTGAGGAACGCTCTTCTTAGAGAAACAGACATTAGATATACAATAAATTTCGATAGAAAGCGCAAAGTATACAAGATAAGAATAGATCCTTTCAGATTCTTTCAGATTATTAATTTTGTCTAGTATATGGAGCGTATAGAATGTAGACTTCGCGCCATTCCATTAATGACAGGTCTCAAGGACAATCTGAGACGAAATGATATCGGGATACCAATGTTTTACGATGATTTTCAAGGTTTTTAAAGTTTAAAGATCTGACCGTAGTCAGATCGTTTACGCTCTCAAATACAGTACATCGCGCGATAACAAAAACGTCGCCCAAGAGCTTCAAACATTTTTTCTCGATATAAATATAATTTAGAATATATAAAATAGAATCTCTCTCTCTCTCTCTCTCTCTCTCTCTCTCTCTCTCTCTCTCTGTGTGTGTGTGTGTGTGTGTCTATGTTTTCTGCGCACTCCTAAACTCTTTGACTGATCTGGACCAAATTTTGCATAGTTGATGTCTAGGACTCTGCGGAAAATATAGGTTACATGAAACCTAAATACCCCACTTCCTCCCCTTGGTTTCATCCCCTTGACACTTTGTGATAATTTGAGTTTAGATACTCCAGATATAAGAAGCTCAGGCAACGCCGGGTAGTTTAAGCTAGTTTAGATGTTAGCAAAATTTGCACCCTAGCCCTGCCTCTCATTTACGCGTGGGAAACTATAGTCTCTCGTATTTCGTGGTGGTAATAAAAGCGACGTAAAAGCATCGCGGGATATCGACGTTTAAATGCGTGAGAAAGCGCTTGTAACAACGAAAGCACGCGTCCCTTATTTCTGGTTGCTACGTATCTGAAGCAGCCGATCGAGATCGGTGAAAAACACACGGATACTTTTCCTCGTGAGTATTGATCTTTTCTGTTTTGCGTAATATCTTCCCGGTTTGACTCGTACACGTCTCGTTCTTTATTATACGAACACGCTCGCCTGCTCGCTCGCTCGTTCGTTCGTTCGTTCGTTCGCGAGACGCTCTGTATTCCACGTACGTCGTAGCGTTATTATTCCAAAAATGTTCGCGGCGTCTCGAAGTGTTCCCTTCGCTTCAGCCTTAGCCGATAGAAAAATCCAACGTGGCGGCGGACCCTTCGCGCGCGAGATTTTTGGCTAGCAGCTCACCCTTCTCGATACACACAAGGGTTTGCTCGTATCGGACCGAATGAGGTGGAAGCTTTTAGGAAGCACTGCAAGGCAGACACTTTCTGACGTACAGAACATATATAGGACCTCTCCGTCGCAGCCTGCCGACGTGGAAATGCGCGCTGTGAACTATCAAAGACAAGAACGCCGCGGCGAGTACTCGGCACGAATTTTCCGTGAAACGCGAGTTGACTGTAAAGCTCGGCTGAGATTAGGTCGGTGGCCAATTTCCGTACTCTTTCGACTCTCAACATCTTTAGCACTAAAGGAGAAATTTATACTTTCTCTTTCTTTCTTCTTTCTCCTCCTCTCTTTCTACAGACGTTTAAATACAAAGAAGGAAGATGTTAATATTTCTCTCTGGCCACACACACAGCACCCTGGTCAATGGATATACCGCCCTCTCCTCGTAATCGGCAACACACAGATGATGATGATGATAATAATAATAAATCTCCATTAAGCGCAATATTATCAAGACTCACTAATTCAATCCCGAGGAATGCACTCATTCAGTATTTACCGTTGTTGTTTTAAAATCGTGAATAACATGCAGCTTACTTCATCACGGTACTTATGGAATAAGTACTTACGTTGATGCTAGTTATTTCATACGAATCAAAGTAACGTTCACAGGACGTTTTACCCCAACTAAAGCCGTATCCAGCGTGCAAACTGTTTTCTGCATAATTCCTTTTCGATCAAAAAGCACTTTAAACATCTTTTCCCGTTAACGAATAAAAATATAATAACTTTTTTGCGCCGTTTGTTTTTTTCTTCCTCTTCGTTCGCTTCATACCGCTACGCACCGACGAAGATCACGTCGTTCTTTTTCACAAAATGCTCTCTCTTTCTCTTATTTGTGAAAGTATTTTTACCTCGCTCGATGTGCCACAACCGAGAACCGGCATAAAGCCGCAAAACGTATAAAAACATTACATCGCCTGAGTCAATCAAGGAAATTACCGGTGCCGCGCGCTGGGAGCGCAAACGTTCGAAAGTTACAAAAGCAAACACAGCCGGCGCCGCGGGCTCGCGCGGCCCGGCGTTTCACGCTTATCTCGCGGTATTCAGCGACCCTGACTTTTTCCCGTCTTTGTGCCGTCGCAGTCGCGCGTACGTGTCACGTACACGCAAAAACTTACGCCGCCGCCGACCTAACGGGGGGGGGGAGGGGAGGGGGAGCGGCCACGGGCTCATTCGGCCGGAAGTACCGGACATCGGGTGAAATACGATTGCGCACCGGCGCAACGTACGGCGGACGGGAAGAATGGGGACGCGCGGAATCGCGGAATATCGGGCGGTCGGGGTTGTAAGGTCGAAAGGGGAAAAGAGCCGGTGCGAGAAGAAAAGAGAGAAAGACAGACGGACGGACAGGGAGAAAGAGGGCAGAGAAAGCGAGGGAGGACGCGAGAGAAAGAGAGAAAGGGAGAGAGAGAGAGGGGTCACACACGAGGTCATCTCCATGCATGCGCCGGCACTCGCGTATTTTCCCCTTCCGCGCTTCGTTCAACCGGATATCGCGGCTGGTTCGCAGTTGTTATTTACGTCGGGCAATGAATAACAATGAACGGGTACATATATTAAACGTATCTATAAATCCGCCAGAGCGGCGTGACAATTCTCGCGAGAAACGACGGGGAACGATGGGTGCGTCGAGGACGACGACAGGTCGGTGGCGGTGGCGGTGATGATGATGGTACAGCCGGAGAGAGAGAGAGAGAGAGAGAGAGAGAGAGAGAGAGAGAGAGAAAGAAAGAAGGGGAGGGGGAGAGAAAGAGAAAAGAGAAAGAGAGAGAGTACATTAAAAACGGCCGTCGACGGCTACGACGCAGAAACGAACGCGATAGTGCCCAGCCATCCGGCCGATCGTTTTCCACGTTCGTTCCTCGCGCGGCGTCCTCGTATATCCGCGTTCACGAGCGTTTCCACACGAACGATCGGCACGTGCTGCATTGTTCGGAGGTGGACAGCGCCCGCTCGTTCGCCCTCTTTTCCCGCAATTTTCCTCACCTCTGTGTAATGTCAGTTTCCGGAGAACAGTAGCGATGAAAGGAAGAGCGCAAGCGAGAAAGTTGAGCTCGTATTGTTCAATTTGATCTGCGCGTGTTCCAACGTTTTTGTCTCGGAATGATCCTTTCTCTCCCCTCTCCCGAACTAGCGCGACTTGGCACATAGAGGCTCTACTCGCCGGTTGTTTTGCATAACCATCGCGCAGTCCTCACCCCCCCTCTCTCTCTCCTCCCTCCATCGGTATCGTCAGACTTGTTGTTGATAATTGCGCGCCATTGTAAACGCGACGAACGTGCGACGAAAGAGCAGCGATTGTTTAGCCCCGTTCGCCGCAGTCAGTATTGAAAATCACGGCGCGTCCGTGCCACAAAGCGAATATTAACTCGCACAATATTTTCGCAAGGTACTTCATGAATGTATTTTACCGTTACTGAAATCAGACCGATCTCTCGCTCTCCCCGTCGCCCTAGCCCCCCTCGTGCAACTCCTCTTCGTCCTGCTCTCTACCGCGATCGTGTCTCGTCGCGCGGTAGGCAAACCACCCCGTTGAATATTGATGTAACGCTGTGTGTCCTCGAATGGAGCGTCATGGCGAAAGCTCGCTCGTCACGACTAAAGAACGTGCCAATTTGTATGTTCAACTTATCGATCACGAGGCTGATTTCACTGACGTCAATTAATCCCGATCTAAATAAAATAGTCTTCCCTTTTTTTCTCTTTGTTAATTTAGGTTCCTGTGTGTGCAATGCGGTTCGGCGGCACGTGTGCACAATGGGTTGCAAAACGGTCCAGACACAATAAAGTTGCGAGCTCATCAAACTGTCCAGATTGAAAGTCATTTTCGACAGACTCATGCAGTAGTATCATTAAAACAGTATGATTAAAATATAATTTAATAATAAATAATAATAATAATTATCATTGTTGTTAAATGCTATTCTTAATTATATTATTTTAATTGTGATATTATTACGTTTTTGTCAAAAATGACTCGATATTATAATAATAATGATAACAATAACAACAATGATAATAATAATAATTATTATTATTATATCCGGTAACCTCGTCAGTAATAATTCTCAATATTGACAGATTGATGAGCCCTCAACTCCATTATGTTTTACAACAACCCTTCGAAAACCGTTTTACAACAACCCTTCAAACACTAACTATGTATATAACAAAATGAAAATAATGTATAACAAAATGATCCGACCGACTGCATTATTGGCACTAAGTATATTTTTGATAAGACCGTTGGGGATATTTCAAGAAGATGACCCAAACATAATTCATCAATGTTTCCGCGCGGTATCATTCGACGGAGTTTGTTCTCCTCCTTCTCTTCCCCAACGACGAAACGTACAATTACATATAAAGTCAGAAAGTAGAGACGTTACGGCGGTCTGTAACGGCGTCGTTACACCTTGACGCTGCGTATTCGTGCAGAGGCTTTTTTCATTCGGCAGAGAATCGCGCGTCGAGCGCGGCTTGCGAGGAAACGACAAGATGGAAGGAACTTGGCGGATGAGATAATAAACGGCGCGGACTATTACCCTTCTAATGGCACGATGTGCGCAAACATCGGAAACACTGTGGTCGGATCCGACCGTTTCGTAACATTACGATAACCACCTGTATATATATATATATATATACAGTCGGGTCAAGAACTTCGTGAAAAATCCGTTGCTAATGTACCGGTCATCTATCAAATAGCGCGTCGTAACACGTGAGGATGATGTGCAAAAATGTCATTTCAAGTAGGTCACGCTCCCGCGCGTTTTACACGTACATGTGCGGATTTCGCGCCGGCGTAAAAACAAAGTTAACGGGTTGACGTAAGATATTAAAACATCAGATTCTCGTCGTTGAAACGACAAAAAAGAGGGAGGGAGGGAGACAGAGAGAGGGGGAGAAAAAGAGAAAGAAAGAAGATACTAAACGAGCTTTCCGACGGCATTATCAGTCTCGCTATGTACGCGTTGTCGAAAAAGCGATGATACAACTTTGCCCCCGAGTTTAATAACATGTCAGGCCCTTCCTATCGTCGACTTCACACTTCGTCGTCTCACGTATCCTTTATCACGTTGCCACTTGTCCCGCGCGTATCGTGTGAGACACTTTTCGTCGCTTGACTAGATTACCATGCGCGGATCTTGAGAGTCCTGCGGATGTTCGACGAGCCACACTTTCTTTACTCCAGCAATAAAGCCGCCGGTCTCCCGCGGAGTCTAATAACAGAAGCGACAGCGAAATTTCAAAGGACTGTTATCCGAAGATCCTCGCTTTTTCGCGCGCCGCCACGTTGATCTCCAATTTCCATGTAAATTCTTACAATGTACCCGCCGCGCCGTTCTTTTCCTCACTTCCGACTTCGGAATCGCGCGAGAACAAAATAGGGAAGCAACACCACGACAGTCTGCGCTTTTTTTTCCCGACAATATGCTTTTTACGTCGCTTCTATTTTCGGGAAGAAGCGACCGTTCTAATTTTTTCCGCTTGGCGCGCTCTGAAACACGCAGTTCCAGACTTCAACCAGCCCAAGGGCGAAGCCGCCCACGCGATACTATCCAGCGCTCTTCGTCGCGCCTGTTCTGTTCCGTGTCTCACTTCAACGCTCCTAACTTTATACAGGGTGTTCGAATTTATCGCGTCTGATCACTCGTGTAATTCGTTAAACTGAATAGAAAATTCCTCTACTATTTTATAGACAATCACGATAATTTTTATATTCAGCTCGCGATCATTTTCATATTAATTGTTATATTCAGCTCCGTCAGAAGTTTTTATATTCAGTTTAACAAGTCCTACCTACACGCGAACACTCGCACACCTAAATCTAGATATTATGTGTCTGAATCAGAGTAAAGTTCCTGCATTGAGGAAAAAATATTTGAAAAATTATTTGTGTGATATAAAGCTTGTTTTTGTGAAAAAAAGTTTACTCTTGCGGAATAAACCTTATGTCCCACAAATAAATTTTCAAGTATTTTTTTTCTCTCAGTGTATTACTACCATTTTGCTTCTCTTTGCATTTTATATTCGTTGAAAACGTCAAACTGACGCTTCGCATTACAAATCCAAACCAAGCTTTCACATTGGTTTTCAACATAGATTGATGTCCACTTTAACGCAAATATAAAGTCTGATGTTTTTCGAATTTACATGATTATGCAGTTTGATCTTTACTCCACAGAAGGATGATTTCACGTCCATCGACAGCGCGATAACTTCCTAATTCCAACGGTTTTTGTTCCAAGTCGCTACGACGTCTGCAAGTGAAATTATTGACATTTGTATCGATCCGCGTTTTCGATCCTCCGGCGCTACCCCTTTCCTATTCCTTTGTGGGATAGGTCGCGACACGACACGTAAGTGAAAACAACAACCGCATTCCACGACACTGTTTTGGGAAGCGATATCTCGTGCATACGCGTGCATACCCTACTCCGCGGTCCAGACAAACGCAAGCCTCGCGACTGGCTTAGCTTCAGGGCCGTCACAAGACCTACAGGACTCTCCCTAATTTTTGAACTTAGTCCTCTATACGTATTATTTCTACATAATATTATGTTTTTGTTGACGCTGTCAACACGTTTATATTACTTGTAAAGTACAACGATGGAATACTTCAAATAAGAATTCTTAGTTTCAAATAAGAATTTTTAGAAATTAAGGCCAGTTTCGCAGGTTTTATAAAGTTTACGATCCTGGGGCTAAACGCTGCGAGAGTCAATCGGAAAGCTGGCTCAACGGATGACAGCTGCGACAAACGCGGCTCACTATTCTCGTTCCGCGGCCCAAATAGGAATAGTTGCCGCGGCCATGTGCTCGCTGCGGCCACGTGGCCATTACTTTAGAAAAGGATAGCATGAGAACATAGTATGCCGATGCGACAGCAGGTGATACGTTCGGTTTGGCACTAACGCCGAGCCGATACCGCGACTATAAACAGTCATAACTCGCAAATGAGTCGACATAGCGACATGAAATAAAAAACAATCTCTTTAGTACCCACTCCTACATATATCTACGCTGCTTTTTCATTGCTCATTTGCAAGAATCGAGTTCCGTGACCGATTAATATATAGAAAACAGATTTACACGAATAACAAGCAACTCTTGCCATTTACGAATTATTCGGACTACTCTCTGCGTCTAGTTTATTATAACAGTGATTTTATAACAGTTTATTATAACAGTCTAGTTTATTATAACTAATACTGTTACTGTGAATCAAAGTAAAGAAATAATTGTTGTGGTTATTTGCAAAATGGTAAGAAGGACTGTTTTGTACAATTTTATGAGCTCTGACATGAATACTGATACACTGACTTACCCAAACTTAAAAAAACCTACCCAAAAGTTACACTCCGATTTCTTTCTAATTTGGTACAAATATAGAAGTACAAAAAATATCGCTCACTTTGAATTTCGCGGGCAGTTTATAGCTTTTTAATGTTCTCACTCCTATCATCAACAAGCATAAAAAAATACATAAGAAATAAAATTGAATACAAGATATAGGCATTTTTGGTTTGCTGATTATAAATATGAGATCAAATGTGTAAAATTATTTGTATAAATAAGAATGTTTAAACTAAACATGTAAAAAGTTGAAAAAAAAATTATTTTTACAAATAATTTCTCGGTTTGGCCGAGGTTCGAACCATTTTTTATTAATTTAGCAGATTTAAAATATTTCGGTTGGAATCTCGGCTAAAAAAATTTAGAATGTTTCGTGTCTCAGCTATTACCGATTTTGTTAAAATTATTTAATATCTATATCTTGTATTCAATTTTATTTCTTATGCATTTTTGTTGCATTTGTTGATGATAAGAGTAAGAACATTAAAAAGCTATAAACTGCCCGTAAAACTCAAAGTGGGCCAAAATGAAAAAATATGACTTAAATATTTTTTTTATTTCTACATTTGTGCCAAATTAGAAAGAAATCGGAGTGTACATTTTTTAGTAGGTTTACTTGTGAGAAAAAATACCTAAAAATTAACAAATATTTCTTTTCTAAATTCTATATCGTTTTCATAAATTCTACTACGGTAATTATTAAATAATGTAAATGATAAAAATAATTGTATGAAAAAAATTGATGAATAAATGCAGGTAACGCATGGTAGAACGAACTTTGCAGGACAGTCTGAAGAGACATGTCTTGTTTCCTAATCTTCTAGCAACAACAAATATATACGGAAAAATCACGCAATGTTATTCCGCCTTTCGCTTTCATCCGATTTCTAGCCTTGATAGAACACAAGTCCAAGACATCTTAGCAGGCTGATGTCCAGGTAGATCTCGTTATCTACTGTGCATAGATTGACCAACTTTCTCTCGTTTAATATCTCGACAACTAACGTGGCAGTTTACAAAACGGTACAGAATTTTTCTATTCAGTCAACGACAGACTCAATCTGCCTGTACGCGATCGGACACCTGAATCCAGACACCCTGTATGTAGCGTAATGTCGAATAATAAGCAGCCGAAAGCACCGGCGTAATATTACGTCGGATCGTGTGGTAGATAGCGCGCGCCGGCTCCTTCGTCTGCTAAGTTCCTTTGCTTTAACCGGGTCGTCTCGCCCGAAGGGCGGCTTATCGCGGCGGACTGCAACCGCTGTTCGAAATTTCCTTGCGGAGCGCCTACGACTCCGCCGTCGTACTCCCGTCGCTCGCGAAGCCAAGTTTCCGACTGTCGTGTGAGCACACGCGCAGACCTAGTACACACACACACACATACATCCAACCGAGTTCCCCGCGAATTGCAATCGAGACGCGCGCCACCGACGCGCGGTTGCACATGCGAGGGCGGCTGAATCGGCTCAAGTGGCACTCGCGGCGAGGATACTGGAGGCTTACGAAGAAAAATGTCACGGTTATGTTCTAGAAGTTACGCCTGGAAATACCACTACGACCAGCGGAAATTGGCGGCTCGTGCATATCGATGTAGCCTGCAAAAATTTGCAACGGGCGTTTTAAACACACGTAACATACGCGTTACTGCGATTTACTGTCGTTAAAAGTATTTTATTTTCTTTTATTATATATATATATATATATATATATATATATATATATATATATA
>NW_022639460.1:3445471-3469630 GCF_010583005.1 Odontomachus brunneus | reverse complement strand
TATATATATATATATATATATATATATATATATATATATATACTAAAAAAATATATATCTTTTTTCGTTTCGTTTTCCGCGCGAGCAAGCGATAGCGCGGGTAGGTATGCCTTAGAGCAATAAATTAAAACGATACGAACCGCAACGTATATGCAAAATATTTTTAACACTTCTATCCTATAAATAATGTACGCGCGTGGGCGCGTCGCGTCGCGCTTTTATGCTCCACTAACGTGCCGCGTGATTTATCGTCTGAGTGCGTGCACGCGGCCACTCGATGACTCGCATAGGCGGGCCTCATTGGGAGATGAGATCGCGTCGATTATCTATTGCGGATCAAGCACAATGCCTGGAAGCGACGATGTATAATGCAAAGCTCTTGCTTTTCGCTCGCTGTCGAGCGGTCGCGCGATCGGGTTCTCCCTTCCTCCTTGCTTCGTCCGCGACAGCGCTGCGATACGACCGCAAATAATGCGTTCGGCGGTCACAGTCCGCCAGAGATTAAACCGGATCGCATAATGTTCCATCGTGAAAATCAATTCATTTGCGCGTGTCGTGATGGCCGCGCGTGTCGCCGACGCAAGCGTTCTATAACCTCAAGCAAGCACATTGTGTCGTGTGAGCTCTGAGAGGTGTTCCGATGGGGCTATACTAGACGAAGGAAGTGCGCGGCTGATCGTATTTCGGAAGATCGTGTATTCGACTGTGTTGAGCTCAATGATTGCGGTGCATTTTTTTACAGAATATATGTATTCGAATATCGATGCCGCTCTTATTGATTATCGGTTGTAGGATATCGCGACCTTTCGCTTCGTAAAATCGCTTTTGCCCAAATTACTAGAGCGTCTTCGTTGTGCCCGCTAATGCGTTAACGATGAAATGCGTTCTCGTCAAGCTGCATTTTTCCTCCGAGTTTTAATAACAGAATGAACGCGCGGTTTTGTGTGCGCTGAGAGAAAAGTGTTCGGTACTTGTGACTATAATTGTACAGTGAAATAATTATAGTCAGAAATGTAATAAATGTCAACATGTTGTAAACAGTAACCTCGTATATGCGCATATTGCTACTATTATTTTTCTGTTAGAATAACAAAAACATGTGGAGGACACCAAAAAACGACTGCAATTTCTACAGAGATTAACAATTTTTTTCTCTCAGTGTAAGGTATACGTTATATGTACACAGAAAAATATCATTACACTACTGAGAAAAGCAATTACTCAATTTCTTCTAAAGTAAAAATTATCTTCAGCAAATAATATTTTCAAATTAAATAATAAATACAAATTAAATAAATAAATAATATCTTTGATAAAAATAATTAAATATCTTTGATTATAAATAATATTTTCTAAATAAGCCTTAAAATATACTTATCATAAATTTTAAAACTCATTATCATGTACTCGAAAGAAGAATATGTTTTCTTTACAAGAATATTATAAAACTTTATTAAAGAAGAATTTTTCTTCTTGTTTCTATGGAGTAAACAATTCGAATTTTTCTTTCAATTTAATATCATTAAAACGAACGCTAAACTTACTAAGATTTAGGATGTGTTTTGAATAAATCTGATGTGTTTGATAGACTGAGAAAAATTACTGGTAATAATTACCTAGCCTGTGTTACAGTTATTAAATCATTTAGTGAAATAGTATCAACTAAATATAGAGATGAATATGACCAAATAATTTGGTAACTATGAACCAAGAATCATGGTAATTGTTACCAAGACTTGGTGACTATTACCAACTATCATTAAATAATGTGGTAAATAAAACCATATTATAAGTTTAGTAATATTATAAGTTTAGTAATATTTACTACTATTATATAATTACTATTACCTTAACCGCTTAGTTATAATTACGCAAAACATGGTAATAATTACCAAAATTGTCATATTTAAAATATTTGCAAATATCGTAATAATACTTGATTCCAACTATGACGATAGAATGAGGAGGACGTATTAGGGTCGCGGCGGTCGGAACCTACGTCTTCTTTTCTTCCCAGTGAGAGAAAAATGTCGAAAGCGCGGTTTGCTACGCCGGAAATAAAAATTAGATCTTTTAATTGCCGGGCGACTGCTTTAGGAGATGCCGGAGCGAGCAATGAACTTGATAAGCGTCGATAACGTAGAGCAATCATCAACAAAAAAACGTTATCATCATCGACGATATCAAATTTATGTACACATAGATACTTATAGAATAAAGGCGATCATCAAATAGGTGCTAACATGATACCACTATCATCTTTTCACAGATGTTATGCAAGTGTGTGTACTACGTTGTCATTTCAATTTTCTTACACATAGACGTTACGTAAATGTGAATGCCACGTTGCCGATATTCTCCAAAATAGGCTCTTACTACTTTTTTGATGAATTCTTCAAACCGCTTGTTTACTGGGTACATCAAAGAAAGAATTTTTAGAGAAGAGTGTTGTAGGCGCAAGTGTAGTTTATGAATAATTTTTTGAAAAACATGTTATCTATTATTTGAGTTTTCAATATAATTAACAATGGTAATTTGAGATATTTTCATTTGGCACTGACCAATGTTACACTTTATTTACTTTATTTATTTTATTTTCGCACGTAATTTTATCATATAAATTGGAGCAGTCAATACGCTGTAATTTTTGAAAAATGAAATCAGTGTACACGATAGCAATAGTTCCATATTGTTTTCATCCTTGAGGCAGGAATAGCCTATTTTATTTATGTACTTTTAATATACGAAAGCATTTTTAATTTAGTCAAGTCAACACAAAGTAAAATTTGTTGGGAAATGTCGTTGACGTGATACTGAATACTTTTGCAAAACTCATATTGAAAACTCAAATAATAGATAACGTATTTTTCAAAAAAATTATTCATAAACTACACTTGCGCCTACAACACTACTCTCTAAAAACTCTTTCTCGTGCTGATTCGACAAAATTAAAAACCTTTTTGCATGGTAAAAGTACGTGCGAAAATGAAGTGGAGCATCTCTCAATATGAGATAAAAACGATAAGAAACAGTTACTATCACGACATCGAATCTTTCTGCAAAGACTACTTCTTTCTACCTCCGTCGAATGAAAAACTTTTTTGCATGGTAAAAATACATGCGAAAAAGAAAAGAGGAGCATTCCACATGATCCGGAAGACGATGCAGAGCGAAATAGTCAAACTTCACGTCATTTTCGAAAATACATCTTTGTGAACGCGAAAATTATTTAAAAAAAACTAAAATATTATCCTAGAATGTGCTCTAGATACTAACATATATGATCTAAATAACCTGCAGTAACATGACCGACTTTCGGCCAATGCGCGAGAATCCGACATTCCTATGATGCTAAGTTGGATCTAACGTTATGAACGCGACTTTGGGCTATTGGAAAATTATTTTCAAGATTTTGGGCGTGTTACTGAGTAGAGTGACATTAACGCACATTGTCATCCAAGAGACGATGTAGAGCGAAGTACGAATACTTTACGTTACTTTTACTTTATTTTTTGAAAATACCTTTGCAAACGCGAAAATTACTTTAAAACACTGTTAAAAATTATCCCATAATGTGCTCTAGATGCTAACACTATATTACCTAAATCACCTAAATAACCTGCAGTAACATGACCGACTTTCGGCCAATGTGCGAGAGTCCAACGTTCCTACGACGCTGCGTTGGATCCAACGTTATGAACGCGACTTTGGGCTATCGTAAAATTATTTTCAAAATTCAAGGCGTGTTACTGAGGGAGTAGAGTAACATTAACGCACATTGTCATCCAAGAGACGATGTAGAGCGAAATATGCACACTTTACGTTATTTTTGAAAATACACCTTTGCAAACGCGAAAATTACTTTAAAACACTGTTAAAAATTATCCCAGAATATGCTTTAGATGCTAACACTATATGACCTAAATAATCTGCAGTAACCTGATCTAATTCGGCTAATATGTGAGAATTCGACATTCCTATGACGCTAAGTTGGATCTAACGTTATGACCGCAACTTTGGGCTATTGGAAAATTATTTTCAAAATTCTGGCCGTGTTACTGAAGGAGTAGAGTGACATTAACGCACATTGTCATCCAAGAGATGATGCTGAGCGAAAACGCACATTTCACGTTCATTTTCGAAAATATACCTTCGCAAACCTTCGCAAATTTCTTTAGGAAATTTTAAAAACTTATCCCAGGCTTAACTAACTCGGCTTAGTAAATTAGTGAAGATTCAAAACACTTCGGTTCGAATCTCGGCTTAATAATTTTGTTAAAATACGAAATACTTCGGTTCGAATCTCGGCTTAATAATTTAGCGAAAACACAAAACACTTCGGTTGAATCTCGGCTTAATAATTTAGCAGAGCTTCAAAACATATTGGTCCGAATCTCGGCTTAATAATTTAGCGGAAAATCAAAACATTTCGGTTTGAGTCTCGGCTTAATAATTTATCTTTAATTTACCGAAATCTGTAGCAATAATTAAATAATAACCAAATAAATTAAATAATAATCGAATAAAGAAATAATAATATTCGAATATTAAATGGATGATAATAATATTTGATCGACATTGAGGAACTTGATCGCGACGTTTCTCTATCTAGTAAGTAAAAAAGTAAATGAGACGCGGTAATTACCTGTCGCGGTAAAGCCCACACCTGCTCGCGTGAGGAGTACGCGTTTTAATTGGTCTTAATCATCACGTCAATTGTCACGAAGTCGAAACGCGGTATTAAAAATCGGCATGGAATAATCTAAAAAATAACGCGGCAGCTCCCGATGTGCCCGTCTCGACGATTAAGAATGTTATAGCGTGACGTTCGAGCACACGTGCTCACGCACGCGTGTTTACATGACTCGGCCGCGCGCCCCTCCAAGCGCCGCTCAGTCAACGGTACGAGCCGGCCGTTACGACAGTCTGTTTACGTAGCCTTTGTGGAGCCTAGAGTTTTTGTTAGTGCCGTTACCTAGGTATTGTTATTACCGATTATTCGATCATCGTTATTTCTTTATTATCCATTCGCGAATATTATCACATGCGATTGTGGAGCAGATATTATTATCACTACCATTTAATATCTGAGTATTATTATTTCTTTATTCGGTTATTATTTAATTATTGCTATTTTATATATATATATATATATATATATATATATATATATATATATCCGTCACGGTCCGAATATTCAGAGTGTGTGCATGTGTGTGTGTATGTGTACATATACACAACATACGTACACACTGAATATTCGGACGTTGTGAAAAGTGCGATAAAAGTATGGTGCCATCTCGAAAAATATCCATGAACCAATTTTTCGCTCTATTTTATCATAGTTATTAGAAAACCTAACCGCATGTAATTATAAACTTTTCTGCAAACTTTTCGTTTTTTTTTTGGCATCGAAACTACATTCTGAAAATGTAATAGTGATCTTTGAAATTTTCCTGATTGAAATATCCACAGTTTCGGTATATAGAATATACCGAATATGGTATATAGAATATACCTGCAGAATGTTTATATTAAACAAATATTGTAGTAACTGACAGCTCAAAGTTTAAATTTAAACATATCTTTTTCGTTTTCGTCACATATTAAGCAACGCTCCAATATATTTTTGTTGTGTAAAAGCGTTGCACTTTTGTTGTGTAAAAGCGTTTGTAATTTTGTACAAACAACAAGAACTAAACTTTGCAGAAAAAAGTCTGTGTTATGTTGGTAAAGTTTTCATGTCCGGTATCCCCTTAACCACTGAGCTAACTGATGCTTCATGCTCACGACACTTTTCTCTCCCAAGATAACATTCAGAGATGCCGTTCAAGTTGATAATTATTTCCTTATTTGGTATTAACTATTACTAATATATTTAATACTATTTATTAAATTATTTAATTGATTTGATTATACCAAAAATTTATGTTACTAACTATTTTGTAATTATTACCACATATTTGATAACATTTACCATATTGGTTACTATTTACCATAAATGCACAACTAAATGAATTTGGTAAATATTACCACTTTTTCTTCAGTGTACTTATGACGAAAACTTGTGATAGGTTCACAGGATATATAAATTTATAAAGTACTTGGAACACTTTCTTGAATGAAATGTATTTTTCTGTGTTCAGGATCAATAGTCGATAGTAATTTTCTGTGTTCAGAAATTAGTCGATAAGAAGCATCGACGTGATATCGCGATTTCCGCGACAATGGCGCAAAGTCAAATCGATATCGATGAAGACAGAGAGCGCAGCTCGTTTTTCCGATCGTCACGATCAGTCGGTCGCGCGTTTCGCCTCGGCGTTTTGCAATTCCGTTTGCGTATTACGAAGTTGCGGATGCGCGTCGTTTCGGATCGGCCTCGGTTCGATAGTCGCGCCCGGATAGCGTGCGAACTGGGCGAAGCTGTGTGTTACATTTGTCTATCCGCCGGCCTCCGTCCGCTCATGCGTGCTCGTATGCGTAGCCCGGGACAAACGGCCGCTTTGTAAACGCGAATTTCGCTCGGCGCGCGGCCACTGGTTGACGCGGTTCCGGTGGCTTCTGTCACGATTACGCGCTTCCGTTCCGCGGCGTGATCGTTCGAGCCATCGCTGCGAGGATCAACGACGCGGCCGTTACAGGTCGCTCTGACAGGCGCTGCGAATAGGATGCGGTGCGGTGTCCCGGAGAAAGTCCGTGCGAGTGAATGATGGAAGGTTGTAAAATGGAAGGTAGGAAGGAAGGAAGGAGAACAGTCCGAGCCACGATGCGACGTCCGCGACCGCGAGGCTTTTTACGAGCGCGTAGTTACCGAGCCACTTTGACGGGTTAATTGAAGCATTCGCGACGTATTTCGCGTTTTACTGCGCGTAGCGTTTTCATGCGATCCTGATTACACGCTAATACACGATGTTCGCGATTACACTGACGTGCCGGGCTTTCCATCGGATTAAGTTTTAACGGCGGTCTAGCGAGACCGACTCGTGTTTTGCACGTCTGAACGCGTACCTTTTTGCCAACAAGAAATTGAAAATGAGTAATTTCCTTGCAAATTAGATATCGGGAATATTGTCGGCGAAATTCGATTTCGCAAAAAAGAAAAATGAAAAAAATAAAAATAGCGTTGTATTGTACAGTATAAATTGACTCTCTCTACGAGAGAAACGAAGAATATTCGAAATTGTTGATGGAAGAGTAACAAAGTGAAATTTATGAGAATACAATGCAGTTGAGCCGGTATTTAAATCCCTAATGTTTCTCTTGAAACTATTTCCATAAATCTCTCATCAGGCGTGACATTACCCTTTTGTTATATAGACAATATACATTCGTTTGCGAAAGAAATGGGGGAAAAAACGGTTGATTCAGTGAAACAGCGCACCGAGCGATTATTTGTTGTTTTTTTCTGTCTGGTGAAGAGATTTATGATAAAAGTTTCGCGCTAGAGGGGAGGTGTTACCGCACACGCGTACACCGCACACAACTTTTTGCTTCGTATGTAGAAAAGCCAAATTAGTGGTCCACACCATTGCCTTATTTTGTAAAAACAAGTAAATAAAAAAAAAAACGAAAAAGCAACAAGCATGCCCTTCTCTCTCTCTCCTTCTCTTTCTCTCTTCAACTCGCGATACGGCAAATAATTAATGTATTAAATGCACATAGATAAGTTTAAATGCAAAAGATTTGTACATAGTCATTCCCCTCTACATCATCAACGACCCTGCGAGTAGTTATCGGACAAGAAAATCGCGACGGAGGTGGTAAAGGATGGCGCGCCGGCTACCCGCTCTGAATACCCGCAAAGTCGAGGAGTTGACTCTCGCTGGTTTCTTCGTAATAACTCTTTTGGCGTTCACAATTAGTGGTTAGTCTCGGGCTGCTCGTACGCCGAGCACGTCTACAAATGCTTCATAAAGCGTTGCACTCCGAAAGGGGGCGAGAGGTTCCAGCCCGAGGCGTGCTCCACTCCACTGCCGTCGCCGTCATCGTCCTCTCTTTTTTCCTTCCTCCCTCCCTCCTTCCTTCTCTCTCTCTTTCTCTCTCACTCACTCAGACAGAGTTGAGAGGGTGAAACGAGCGAAAGTAAGACGACGGAACGACACGGAGGAAGAGGGAATGAACGGGGTGAGTGAGTGGATAGGCGGTGGTGGTCCATCGAGGGGCGTTGGCGCCGTTGCGGCAGGTATGTGGCTACGTACACGGGCATACGCTCGCCTGTTAGCCGGCGCCAACGTGGAGACGTTGACTGACTTACACCGGTCGCGGGACAAGAGAACCTCGGTAGTACCCCGATGTGAAGCGACCGGGAAATAATTATGAGCGCACGTGAATCAAGATCTCGCGGTATTGCTCGCGAGGGGCTGCGGTCGCGTTGCCTGTATACCGGGTGTCTATACTCAAATATCTGGCCGTGTACACATACAATGAGAACGAAATGTTTAGTGTTTGTAACTAATATAATCACATAGAGAAATATATACAGAATAGAATGTCCGTCTATCTATTCTCTATGCATTTTTAAATCTTTTGACTGATCTGGAGCACATTTTGCATAGTAACTCTTTACGACCCTACGGAAAATGAAACTTGGCTACCTAGACACCCACTCCCTCATCCTGATTTCATCCCCTTGATGCTTTGTAATAACCTGTCGGATAGTTTCAGTTAGTTCACCATAAATTATGATCATGAAAACCATTTTTTTTAATTAAATTCTACCACAATATTAATCGTAGTAGCCTTATATGCATATTATTATTATCATTTTCATATTGGAACAACAAAAAATATAATTAAGATAAAAAATAACTTTTAGTTTGATCGACTATTTTTTTTCTCAGTATAAAACTCGTTAAACTGAATAGAGGAATTATTACTACTTTGTAAACTATCACGTAAACTTTCGAGATATTAACGAAAATTGGTCAGTCAACGCGCGCATTGCGATGGGACGAGCTCTGGTAGGTAGAGATGACATGTCTCGAGCCTGTCAAATGCTTCCTAGAATTGGATGGCAGCGAGAGATGGAATAACGACGCGAGCAGCGTGTGACTCGTCTCTTGCTGCCATCCGATGTCTATCGTCGCTAGGAAATATCTCGAGACACGCCTGCGTGGTCTGCCTACAGAGCTCGTCGTTGTCGCGCACGCATCGACTGACCAATTTTCTTTTCTGGTATTTTAAACTTCCGCGGCATGGTGAAATGCTTGATCCGGCTTCCGGGTTGGTGCCGTGTCCGGATTTGCCGAAAACTCGGAGGCCAGATCAAGCAATTGTTTTTCGTTAACATCTCGTTAACATTTACGCAGTGGTTTATAGAAAGATAACGGTTTCTTCATTCAGTTCAACGAGTTCTGCGTGTATACGACTGGTCGAAATCCAGACACTCTGTATACGCGTAGCCCGGCGGCGCGTTTTCGACTCGACATGACACGAGGGTGAATTTACGACGTGGCGAGCGATTCGCGAAATCGAGCCGAATTCGATCGCGGGACCGCGAAAGGCGGGCGATACAATGAAACGCGATTGCCGCGGATAAACCGGAAAGTGCGCGTGTTTTCTTCGTTTTTTTTTTCTGTTTTTCATCCACCCCGTTATTCTCTCGGGTATTTATGACGCGTCGCGCCGCGTGGCGTAATTCGCCGGTTTCGAGTGCCAACGCGATCGAATTGTATCCGAACGAGCCACTGAGAGGATGTTTCGGTAAATCATTAGCGAGATTTAGTGCGCCTCTTCACGAAGTCCAGATAACTGGTACGCGCGCGCGCTGCGATGCAATTAATATGCATTTCATCCTAATTCGTCTTTATTTCGCGCTAAATGCGAGGTCGCGTATGAATTACAATCACTTAGAAGGGCAAGAGGGTAGGGCACTTAATAATAATTACCGTGGAAATTATGGGGGCCACTCGCTTTACTGCCGTAAATAAGAGAGAAGAAGAGGCCGCGCGCTGGAATGGGGGAGGAGGGGCAGTCATTTTTGCACCCTTCCGCCGGCTTGCCCGCCGGCAGTTATCTTTCCCGCTCCTCTCCACTTTTTGTAATGCCCTCTCGTTTCTTGTCTTAATCTCATTTTCTTTCGTTTTAACCCTGATTTACGTCATACACGTGCTCGCGGAAATCTTACGCCTGCTGGGCGATCCCGCTGAGATCGCTACGTGACATGTAGTTCTGCGCGCATTCTCGGTCTGTTCCGTTCCAAGTGTCACAACACGCACACACATTCGCACGATTGTTGCAAAAATATTCTCATTCCTTTTAAGATACCCAACGAGACAAACGGACGCGACTGCCGCGGCGTCGAGACGGGTGAGCAATAATTTTTGAGTTATGTTCAGCAAAAGGCAACTGATGCAATAGATAGCCAATTGTATCGCAGAGTCGTTTATTTTTCATAAAGCAACTATGTACGCGCGCCATTGAGGTTCCTAAATATTGCTTTAAATAATGTAGCATTGTCAGAATATACAATATTACATTCAATCGGTAATTTTTTTATTGGTGATCAATGCGACTTACGTTTACACGCTACATGCATTACGTAATGTGACGCTTTGTGAGCGTTTGGATTGTACACTCATCATTTGGTGTCCTGCCGTCCAGGTCCTCAGCAGTCTCCAGTCTCCGTGGCGTCCAATGTTGGATTCTCTGGCGTCTCGTATTCAAGATGCATTTCACTTGACTTCACTGTACTCGCGATCGCGATCGTTTCAACAGCGACTGACGATTCAATGTAAAGTACATAGGCAATTTCAGCATCTAGAGAGAATATACGCGAATCGCAAAGGGGAAAATACCCGTAAATCACGTAAATTACGAAATCGTAAAGCGTTTACAATAAGGTTGAGAATGAAAAAAAGAAAATATCCCGCGTTTCGCAGACGTTTAAACTTTGTTAAAAAGAAGAAAAAATATACGAGGTGCTGGTCTCGCGAGAATTCTGACTCTTGATTGTAACCTGAAATTCTAATTTTGATTTCGACCGAAATGACGTAACTCGCTACGCGTGAAATATTCAAGAAATTGGCGATCGTGACAATTGCAAAATTTTTCGCGAGCAAAGTAATCGCGGATTCCGCGTATGGTAGCGCAATTCTGACGCGCAATTTTCATGTGCAATTTTGGTGTGCAATTTTGGTGCGCAATTCTGGCGCGCACAGGTTTGCAGCACAATTTTGGTGCGCAATTTTGGTATGTATCTTACACCGCTTGGAACAATCGAAAAATCACACTGAATGAACAGTTCTGTAGAATATTCCAATATCTTGAATTAAGACTACAGTTTGCAACATTTGAAGAAAATATTGAGAATTGATATGTTTAAAAAGGAAATATTCGATATTTCAAGTGTGTGATATAAAACGTGGTTATCTAAAAAAATGATCTCTTGATTGTTCTGGGTAGAGTGTATCTCAAATGGACAGTAAAAACACACATGCAAAACCTAACACTGAGAGGAAAGTATTTGGTACTTGTGAATGTAATTGTACAGAGAAATGGATATAGACAGAAAATCAATCTTTATAGCAAGTGCTTTACTATTACTTTTTCATTCGGAACAATAAAAAATATGATTAGTGTTAAAAATAAATTTCTCATAATTTCTGTAATTTCTAATAATTTTATCATTTTTGATAATTTCTGTAATTTTTAATGAGATTAATAATGAGATTTCTAATGAGATTAATAATATCTTTTTTCTCAATGTATATGCAGAGACGCTACAAGCGAAGTCGCATTGATTTCTCAAAACCATTAGAATTCATTATCATCAACTATTAATCCACCAATTCGTTATTTCTGACTCACCGATAATCGGGAATTCAGGATCGGCCACATTCTGCTTACAGTTCTGCAACAAAGAACACAGCATCGTCGATATAAGACTTAGTAGCTCAATGACAAAATAAAAAATACTCGTGGACATGTTCACCTCTTGCGATCGTTGTAATTGAATAGTTTTTAATTGGACAATCATGTTCCAGTTTTCGATCGCGAAAGGTTTAATGCATGAGTACGGAAAGTCTGTAAACCTACCTTCGAGCCGATCCTGCTCGGCCCGAGCCGGATCCTCCGGTACAGCATCCATTAAAGTTACATCTCCCGGCAACTGTATGGTCACAAGCTCCATCAGATCTGAAACAAAAAGTAAATTTCCTGGTTAGTTGTGTCGACAGACAGTTACGTATTCAGCTCAATCAGTTTAAAACATTTTGTTTTAAACAAGTACAAAATAACAAATGATAATTACTAATTAGTAATTACCATCTGTTATTTTTTATTTGTTTAATGGTCATGAGCACTTCTAAGAATGGTTTCTTCAAATTGCATAGTGCGATCGATTGTCAATAATCTGTTGATATTTTTTTTCATACATAATTTTCATTTGTCTATAGAAATGGTTTATTTACAAGAGAAACATGAAAAACAGACAATTAGTCTGCAAAATTAGCATTGCAAAATGCGAATTTTTGAAAACTGGCATGTCATTCGTTTGTTCACGATTTGTCCACAAATAATTTCCTTTTGTTTTGAACCCCCTTCTTCCCAAAAAAGATATAAGAAAATTGCGGTTTCTTTTCGAAGAATTTTAAGGAACAGAAAGATAGAATATACATTCTAGATGTCCGCTAGCGTAGCAGTTTTTAAATTAATTATGTATAACTTATCCGATATTGATTCGTTGATTTCAAGTTTCCGATCTAAATTTCCGCGAGGTATCTGACTCGTCGACAATTGCAGTCTCGCCGTGAAATTCATTCTCGACACGACATTGAGAATAGCCGATCGCTCGAAGCTCACGTATTTATCATGTCGGCGATTACGAGAGGTCGCGGATCTTCTGCCGGTCTTGTCTCGAGTCTCCGGGCTATTTCTATCCGAGCAAGTTCGTCGTCGCTCGCCACGGAAAGGAAAAATAATGAGGCTACGGATAGAACTCGGGAAACAATCGTTGTGGTACCGGGTATCTCACGTTTCCCTATCCGGAATGGATGATTGCGCGCGGGTAAGTGCCGTGAACGAACTGCCGTGACGTGCGACCGGGTACCCTTAAATCCCCCCACCTCTCTCTCTCTCTCTTTCTCTCTCTCACTCTCTCTCTCTCTCTCTCTCTCTCTCTCTCTCTCTCTGGGATGTTGTATTTCATTTTTTAACGGGTGCGCGACAGTTCGTAAACGAAGCAGTCACCGTCGCCGCAAAGCACGTCTCGCGAATGTCGGGTCGGTATGATCTCGTTAGTGTTGCAGTAGACGGGTGCGATTTCGGTGCCGTGCGCTCGCGTCTAAAAGAAAATTTTCGAGACGCTTTAATATTTCAAAGTGACTATACTTAACGCTAGCCATGCGCTTCTCCGAGATCTTGGCACGAGAAATCAATATTTAATTCTACAGGCGGAAATCCTGGCGAACATCAAAAGAGGTGTAGTTCTTTGAGTTTCCTAATTGACTCTGCGGGAGTTTTCCTCTCTCTCTCTCTCTCTCTCTCTCTCTCTCTCTCTCTCTCTCTCTCTCTTCTTTTTCTCCTTTTTTTTTTAATTTAGTAATTTACGAAAAATATTTTTGTACACGGTCTTTTATTTACATTTTGTTGCTGAACGAGAGATCAAAGAATAACGTATCCGCTTTGTTTAAACCATAAACTTATTAAATAATAAGCTCTGTCGTGTTACAAAAAAAATTGCAAAGAACGCAATTAGCGATTAATGGCAGAGAATAAATTAATTGTAAAACAAGCCAGTCACCCATCGGTACGAAATGTGACCGCGGATGCGTCGCGAATTCTCACCGACTGCGTGTATA
The DNA here is from genome assembly GCF_010583005.1 of Odontomachus brunneus. Taxonomy (NCBI): domain Eukaryota; kingdom Metazoa; phylum Arthropoda; class Insecta; order Hymenoptera; family Formicidae; genus Odontomachus; species Odontomachus brunneus. The sequence goes on along the minus strand of NW_022639460.1, from coordinate 3,455,831 downwards.
CTTTGTTGGTAGAGAATCTCCCCCGAACATCCAGATATATTCTTAAAGGCTCAAAGTTCGAAGATCAGTTGAACATCGGGCGCACGTAGTACGGCTTTTTCCACGGCGTACTGTAATTCCGCGCCTGGCGTTTCTCAAAATCCGCGACCTTCCGCTACGTTTCTCCGAATCGAATTCGCCGTGTTGCTCCCGAAAATATCCGCGGAGATTTTCCGTGCGGGCGGAGGAAGTCCCGGGTCGCAAAGCGGAGCAGATATCGAATCAACGAGCCGAAAAAAACATCGGCTCTCGCCTTCGTATCCACCCTCCGAGGAGAAGAAAGAAAAACGACCGCGGTGGATCGTGGGAGTTTCAATGAATCGATAGGCAGGCATCGTCACAGGAGCTTTTGCCCGAGCGAGGGAAAATCGCGGACAAAGTTATCAAGCAGCGACAGGCGCGACTATCGCTGATGATCGCTCCCGTATTTATGGGGTTCGCTTCGGCGGAACGTCCCCATGCTAGAGGAGGGGGAGAAAAAGAGAAGAGAGAAAGAGAGCGGTTGTGAAAGTTGCGCGCTACTTTATGAGTGAGCCGCGGCGTAGAGGAGCGCGGGCGAGCGATCGCCGGCAAATGCCGGCAGTTTTGAGTTTCGCCCGGGCCGCGCTTCCGCCCGCGCTCGAGGTGTCGAGCGTTGCGAAAAGCGTATAGACGGATCAGGTGTGTACGTCTGCCCGAAATACCTTTGCGAATTTATGATTCCGCTGCGCGGTATTTTCACGCCTCGTCGAACATCCGCCCTTATCTCGCGTCTGACGGCAAGCGCCGAAGCGAGAATGCCGTACGATCACTCGCCGGAAGATATTGCCACGGCGCTCGTTCTCTCGGCCTCGTGCCGCCGAGACCAACCGCGATGGTAACTCGAAAGTGCACGTTGCCCGCCCCCGCTGACGCCGTCGTTTTTATCAGGGATGCGCGTCGTATTTCGGTGAGCGCGTGCAGGTGGCACGGTACACGGCGATCTGTCGGAATAATATCGGGAAATATTGCTTAACTGCCGCGCGCCGGCGGGGAACTGGGTCGAAAATAATTCCCCGCGCGTTCGTTTCGCCAATTACGTGCGGATTGTTCGTGTGCGAAATCGGAGATGACGAATGGCGTTTTTGCGGAAAATGCTCGGAAATACGCTTCGCCCTAATACGAATCGGAAATAAACGGAATCCGTTTTGTTTCGGCGAGCGGATTAACTTATCGCTTACCGATCAGAGCGAGAACAATGCCGCCGATCGATCTCGGTCCTTGTTGCTCTCGCGACCTCGGTACAAGTATTAACGCGTTGTCAGTCCCGCGAGTTGCGCTTTACAAGGCGGGCATTATTCTCCTTTTTTTGAAAATCCTGCGCGCGCAGTAACATATGTTAGCTTGAACGAATATGTGAAAATGGAGCTGACCGCGTCTCTCTTGAATCGTTCAAAGACCAAGTCGATCAATGATCGCCATCAGGGAACAAAAAGACATTCCTGAGTGTTCGACAAATTAGCAAGTGTTAATTAGCAAGTTCTCGACGATATCTTGGCGATTATACGTAACATTTTTAACCGATCTAAAGAAAGAGATTTTCTGTATGCATTTGTTGTATGTTTCCTCATAACTCGAGAACTGGTAGAGATATTCAGATGAAATTTTTTGTAACTTGTTTATTATATTATCTTAGGTTACATTCTTATTACTCATGTTTGTGTGAATGATCTGAAAATTGGGTCTATTACTTTCTTGAAAATGCGAGAATATTCAGATATAATCGAAAAACATCTTATTCTAATATTTCAATAACATTAGCCAGCCCAAAAATCTAACTAATTAAATTAATGATTATGTTTTTATTTTTCTTTATTATTTATTTTTCTACAATTATAGAGTTAGTTATCTGTCTAATTTGTTTATTTTTTCACGTTGTCTTCTCTCTCTAATATTGTTAGAATATTAGAATATAATGTTACTATCATCGACATTGTAGTAGAATTTAATAAAAAATTTTTTCTTGGCTATAATTTACAGTAATCATTTCTCTATGTAATTATGTTACAAATATCAAACTTTCTTCTTAATGTATATAGTAATGTTGCGTCAAAATTATTCCATACTTTCTAAGACTGTTGAAGTTTTTTCTTCAATGCTCAATAATGTTATTTGCTTTTTATCGAGCGCGTAGCGTGTCGAGGTAGCACATTGGGAAGAAAGATATCTCCGAGAGCGACCCATGCATTATCTACGCCGCGCCACCGCCGAAACAGCCCCCGAAACAACCTCCGGCCGCGCGAGGTCCGCTGGATCATCCAGTGGCGGTTCAATTTTCACACGACTACCCGCGATAATCGTTCCCGTCTTCGTGGCGCGCTGTTACGAGATTGGATGTCTGTGCTATCTCCTGCGCGAGGTAGAAAGAAGGAGAATACTGTCGTCACCAGCCGGTCGGGCGAGCGAAATGAACTTTATCACACAGCTGGGATCTCCATTGGAAAACGTGTGCGAGAAAACCTCCACCCACCCACCCCTATCCGCTCATCCACCCACCCATCCACTCTCACTGTCCGCTCAGCCGCTCGCCGTCTTGTCAGCGCACCCCGGACGCTTCATCCGGGCGCTACGCCGACACGACGACCGCAACGGCTCTTCGGCAGAGTCGGCCGGTGTAAAAATATTTATCAAGTGCGTGGGACCACGTCGACCACGGCGACGACGATGACAACGTCACTTCGCCGAGGAAAGGAAGGTTGGACGGTGCACTTGAATTTTGTAAAGTGCACTTAGACGACAAGAGCTTTCTCTACCGGGCGTGTCGGCGACTTCTCGAAATGACTCCCTTTCATTTCTTCCACGCTCACCTCCCGGCGACAAATCTATTTTCCCGCGATAGGACTTCTCTCTCTCCTCTCCTTTTCTCTCTCTCTCTCTCTCGTTCTCACGGCGAGAAGAGAGGCAGGAGAAGCGGAAGGGAGAGAGGAGGATGCGTTCGGTACGAACCGAAGGTAAAGCGCCACGCTTTTTCAGCGCGACGGTTATCAGCTGAATTCAATTCGCGATTCAGACAGCGAAAGACGCGTCAGGAAGAATATCCTATTCTTTTATCCTTCGTTTCGATGCATCCCGTTTTTTCTGGGTACGTGCAGGGACGAGAAACAACGTCGACGCGGTCCACGCGCTCGCCGGAGAACACTCGATCCGGTGACACAATGGCCTCGTGCAGCCGCTGGATTTTTTTTTATGGCCATCCATGTATGGGACAGTGAATCAATACATGTATGGCGAAAACGAAGAGAGCGCGAACGATACGTCGGCGTGCCTGACCGTGACGGATCGTCGAGGATTCGATGCCAATCCAACAATATGACGACGAATTGTCGTCGATCCCAACTGGGTTGTCTCACTTCGTAGATTGCTTTGCACGAGTAGGCTCGGATATGAATAAATTTATCTCCAAGCGCGTCTCTCTCTCTTTCGGATCTCCACAATCAGAAGACTCTTGTGACTGACGGCGGGCAATTTATATGAAGGATGTAAAGGTATCAGGTATAATAATTTTCTCGCTTTTGCACCTGGGCCGAGAAAGACTCCGTTCGCGTGGTTGAAACGTTCCGCGAAGTGGAAATTCGTACATTTATATCGCGTGACAATAAAGGATCACCTGCGCGCAGATACCTGTGTCGTAATGGCTGCTAGTTGATTCAATTAAGGAAAGTTAAATGAAGGATATACATAAGGACACTTAATATGGTAATTACATCTGCTAACATCTGCACGCACTTTATAACGCGTACGCGATGAATCTACCTTCTACGTCAAACCAACCTTGTCTAAATTTTAAATATTAATATTCATTAATCTTCCTACTACCCCATCCTAATTGCTTTTAATCATACATTTCCTGAATCGTTTTAAAGTTGCGAAAAAAGGCTACTCAGACTTTTTTAATAACGAATAATTAAATCCACCTGGTGATTTTATAATAACGTAATAAAAAAAATTAACAAAAGAACTTCCTGTGAGACGGAAAATGATGAGAGAATAATGAGACCGATGAAGCAAATTGAGAACACGAGACAGAAAACTCGCGATAATTTCACAATTCGGCAATAAATAGTTTCGATTTTCTTTGAGATTTTTCGTTTCGATACAATCGCAGGAACGCGCTGGCCGCAGAACCTGCGATTCGTCCTGCGCGCCGCGACACATTACGTCCGCCCGACTAGCGTGTGTAACTTTCTCGCGACAAAACTGCATTAAACTAGAGACGCAGCGGCTGCCACCGTTGCTCGTAGTCGTCATCCCTTCAGAATGGTCAACGCCGAGTCAGCCGAGCCATTCAACTTCCATGCAAATGTCCGTCGCGTTTAGTCACAAATATTTCCCAGCCACCGGCGCGCTCAAGACACTATCCTGACCGAGTTATGCGCACTTCCACTTGCCCCCTCCTTCCACCCCCGTCCGCCGTGTCGCCCTTCGCGAGAGACAATAAAAGCTCCGGCGGAGGAAGGGACGGAGATAAAGTTCTAGCCCCGGTTAGGTAGGAATTTACGCGGGATCCCGGATAGAAAATAGGACCGGTATAAGTCACGGATATAAAGGTTAAGCGAGACGGCTCTACCGGACTGGCGGAGTCGTTACTACTACTTCCGAGCCTCTAAGGTTTTAGCCCGAGCGCAGTTTTGGGGGCGAGCAAGCACCACCGCCGCCATCACCACCACCATCGGCATTGCTCGTACCTCTTCGTCGTTCTTCTCGCCATACACCATCGCGAACTTCACCCCCACAGTCTATTTCGCTGATGTGCGCGCTCTATAGCCGAGCCGGTGTGATGAAGAGAAAGGGATGCGACCGCGTTGAGGAAGACGAGGAGAGGTTGGGGGGAGGGATAATGCGAGCGAGGGACGGACACGACGCTCCTTCCCGGAAAACTTTCGAGCAAAAGTAGTCGCGGTTGGCGGTTTTTCTAAAGCGGGAAGAAAACTGGGCTATACCTTCGGACCATTCACCGTCCTCTTTCAACGACGACGACGGCGACGACGGCGACGACGACGACGACGACAAAGTCGTCGTCGTTCGTCGGGTGAAAATTCGGCACCGCTCCAGTTAACAATCGCGATTAAGATCCTTCCGTGGGCGGCCGCCGTACGAGCCGCGGACATTAGCGGGGAGATTAACGTTCACTACGCTCGCCGTTACGAGCGAGAAAAGCGGGCGACGAGGAAGCGAAGATCTCGTTTCCTCGGGCGATAAACGAAGTATGCTTCAACGCGTCCGGATTTCGTTCCAGGGGCAGGGAGCCGACGAGACTGTATCGGGATTAAGGGGATGTCGGGCTGCGCGATTAAGATGATTCGGGAAATATAAAACGGCCCTCTCGCTGATAACGGCGGCCGACTTTTGCTCGATTTAATGCGTTATTATGCGCGAATCGCGGTTTAGTGACTCGTCTTTGATTAGTTCAAATCTCGGCGCGCGAGAGACTGAACGTTAACGTTACGTGTAAACCTCTTATTACGATAGTCGAGTGTCTTCCAAGGGATTAATCGATACTCGTATTACAAATTACGCCCGAACACTCGCGAGCTTTCGTCGTCTTAATCTTTATCAACAAAACACCGAATTTTTGTCTGCAAATTTTACATTGTATTGGCTGCACGGAATTGCAAATGCTGTTGCACGATAAAAATACATGCAAGAGTGAACTGGAGAATTGCTTTATGTATGACAAAAACGATAAAAAATTTTAAAGCTGAAATTTTGAGTGTAAACTAGCCTGTCAGTTAAAGTAAATATTCGTCTAATTCAAAAAATCTGTAGTTTGCATGTACTGAACGTGAGTTTGTTCCGCTCAGAGAAATTTCAAACAACATTGCTGCACTTTTACATCTGAATTTAGAAACTGAAAAATATTGGAAAAGTTTGCAGAAAGATTTCTACATATGTAGAAATCTGAATGGTTAGGTTTTCCGCTATATATATATAGCAAGACAAGGCAACACACGTTTACGTAAGATGTACAAAAAATACGAAAAGGACAGCGTGATTGTATTAGTGACAGTCTTTTTGCGTTAGCGATACGTTTGGAGTTCATTATCGACTCCAGTATCCCCTTGACCCTAAAACCCTAACCCCTAAAACGTCCAAAAGTTACGTGAACCCCAAACATGAGTAAATTTGACCCCCAGCGCATTTTTATTTTCACATAACTTCCGGGAAAATGAATGAATGCCTCCATGAATGCCGCATACCCCTCGGCAAGTTGTGATTAAATTACAAATGGCCGTGGATGCACAAATTACCCCGCGTCTTGACGTGTACTCGTCAAAGTCAACGACTACCACCACAGTAAAGCTACGTTATAACCGCATTATTCCAAAGCCGCGCCATTCTTCAATCTCCGGGGCCATATTAAAAATTCTCATCCGTGTGACGTACGGGGGGTTTTCAAACTCGTCACTGCCACTCGCAGTTCCTGCCCCGCAAACATTACGAATCGCGAATTATTATTCATCCCCCTGTGCTCTGGTCGCGAGCGACTTTATAGGGCGGGCACGAAATCTCGGCGTTTTACGACGTACAGTAAAATTTCTCGAGCGCGCCGTCGGCGTTTCTAATTTCCCGTGGCCTCTGCTCCGTTAGAGGGGAGACCGAGCAAATTTTCCTTTTTATTTCATTCCTCACGCGAAGAACGATCGAGAAAACACACTTGGTCGGCCGATCGACGTGTACGCGGCTGCCCGATATTTCTAGGTGGTCACGACCGATCGTTCGTGTCAGATAGGAAGGAAGGAAGGACAGTGACGAGCTGGCAATTCGTCGGGAAGACCCGGGCGAAAAACATTTATCGAGGGGAAAAAGTAGCAGGCTGGTTTATGCGCTCTTCGTGGCGCGAATGCAATGCGCGCAGTGGAATCCTCCATGCATGGATAGTCGAATGTTACAACAGAGTTATTCAGTTGTGCGCCATTACCGGCAAATAATTGCATGCTCGTTCGTGCAGCGCGGCTCGCAGCGTAGTGATTTTTTTATGGTTGTATTAGCAGCGTGATCTATCCCGCGATCTAGCCAGGTCAGCGCTAATCGCGTTTGAGGAATTTCCCGCTTCACGGGAACAATAAACCGCAAACCGTAATGTGCTTTCATATAAACAATCAAAGCGTGTAACGAAAACGTAAACTGAAAAGCAGTTCACAAAAATTAAACTATCCATCGTATGTACACTGAGAAAAATTTCTGGTAATAATTATCCAACCTGTGTTATAATTACTATATTTAGTGAAATAGTATCAACTAAATATAAGAAGTGAATATTATTATATGAAAGTTAATGTTATTAACAATTTTATAATTATTACCAAACATTTGGTAACATTTACCATATTGGTTACTATTTACCAAATGGCATGGTAAAACGCATTTGGTAAGTATTATCAAACTTTTTTTTTCAGTGTAACAAACGGCGAATTATACAGGGTGTCTGACAATTATTGACGGACATTCATTGTGTGCGCAGATAGAACTCAACTGAACGAAAAATTCCTCTATTACTTTCTCTACCACTGCACACACAACTACAACGTAAAATTTAGAGTTACTAGTTCAAGAAGATTGATGCATTATTATGCACGATAAAATGCGTCAATCTTCTTTAATTAATAACTGAGAATGTGCGCGGTCATTTGCAAAATGGTAGAGGATTTTTTTGTTCAGTTTGATCTAATGTGCAAGCACACGACGGTAGGTGTCGTCATTACGACTCATCTCGCGTGATCAATCTTCTTTAATTAATAGCTAAAATTTTTACGAAATGGTAGAGAAATTTTGTGTGCAGTTTAATGAGTTCCACCTGCACATACAAGTGTGTCAATAATTCTCAGACTTCTGCATTCTCTGCGAAACTACGATTCTTTTCATATTCTTTCCGACCTATTCGGACTGAAATAAAAGAATCGCGTTTTTAATCGCAGATATATTTTTACCTCGAAAGTTAATTAATTTTATAAAACGTCGAAGAATTAATGATAATACGGAGAAACAACTATCCTCTTATCGGAAGCGGGATAGTCTCAACTTTCGAATGCAATTCACTCTACGCCGATCCTCGTGAAGCTCTGCGATATACACATTACGAAGAGATTTTGGTACATATTTCGACAAAGAAATAGCGTTAGTATATAAACAAATTTCAATAAAGAAATTCAACTTCTGCAGGATATTAAAAAAAAATGTAATATAAATATGATGATTTTTTTAAGAAAATTCCCGAAATAAATGTTAAAATCTTTTTAAGCACCCTGCATTACATAATAAGTACAAAGTTTTGCGTATATCTGACTTCAAAAATTTCTCGCGAAAATTTTCGTGTAATTCGTTATTTTCCTCAAATGACATGATGTGATTTCGAGGACCGAATTGATATTACACAAACACCACCGTGAACTACACGAGAAATCCACTTCTAGTTAATGTATGCTTGCGAATGCTCGGCCAAGAACCGGTTGTCGATGTCGCGCCTGAATTATCATCCGACTGAACCAATACTGGCTGCCAGTATCAAGCCGATATCGAAAATCCGGCACCTAGTAATGACCCGTCACAAGACCGATCGTAGAATCCTACGTGGGATACAGCGTTCGTGACTTAGTTGAAAGTTTCATGCATCGATATTTCGCCGAGATGTACAATGGGTGTTTGCTATGCATACGTGTGCTTACACTTTGGATTTGGGACACAAATCTGAAAATAATTGTCGCTGAAAAGCAAACGCGATAGATTTCGCGCCGCTGATATTTCGGGGACGATATCGCGTTCGCGATTTTCCCTCAACGCTCGAATATCACGCGACGAAAGGGAATTCTTCTGACGCGCATTCAAAGATCCCCCTGGGCTCATGCGTTGAATGCGCGAAGTAACGAGTGTATCTTTAATATTCATAAACTTTGGACGTTTGAATCTAGGCTCGACGAATCGAACGAATTCATGTCGAGGAACAAACGCACGAGGAAGAAGGGCAACAAAAACCTTCGGAATCCTACCACTGCAAAGGGAAAGGCGCAATCAATAAAATATTTGCATATGAATAAAATCTCGTACAGCGCGTCGTGAAAATTAAAAGAGAAGTAAAATAAAACAGGCGCGAAACGTCGATCGCTAGGTGAGGAAGAAATGGCGCTTTTGAGAATAATGCGTAATTTTGTCCGCGTTAAACGCACTTTATGGCCACAAGGTGTAAAGATTAATACGTCACGCGCACGCGTTTTTTATTCAGCATGGTTCTATATAATCGTGAATTCATCCGGGTTTCACACAATTTGTGTTACGCGATATATGCGCTGTATCCAATTTTACTCCCGTGCGTTCTGTATTAAAAGAATTTAAAGTAAAATAATATTTTTTATAAATGTGGAAAAAATGTATTTTTCGTCACACGTATATTTTTACTTTTATTTTATAACGAGCGTCTAAACGTCCACACAATATATGTATTCTTGCAGATTTTTGTTTTTAATCTAATTTATTAAAATGCTTATCAATTAAGATTTCTCCACTGGAAATATCTTAAATTACGACAAGTTATTTCCAAATTCAAATGACTTCCTTGAACCTTCTCTCCCCCTTTGATTTAACATTTGAATTACCTCAATATTAGAATAATTACGGTAATTATGGAATATATGCAGAAAATATTATGAAAAATATAATTATAGAAAATATACAGAAAACATTCTTTCGCGGGAAAGAATTTTTATTAAAATGAAACACGGAAATCTCAAGCTACTTGAGCGCACGTTTTATTTTATTTGCGAATATTTACACGGAATAAATAATATTTTCATGACTCATCGTTAATGGCGTATAATTTTTCTGCCAAATCGTCCGCATATATCACCATAATTGCCGCGCATCAAATTTATCGAGTGCATAGGCAATTTTCCAAATGAGAAGCACAAAGCGCGACAGCTCGTTCGTTGAATAAACAAATGTACTCCGGTGTGCTATGACCTACTATTGCCGCGCTACGAAATTGCCGATTAAACGCGCGCTCTCGATTATCCTCCCTACATTTGTCGAAACGAATTTACGTTAGCTTATTATAATGTTAATTCGTAGCAGGCCGTGAGTGCGCACGGAGCTTTCTCGCGGCTATAAATTACCGTTCCGTCGCGCCTTTGTGTCTACTGGGCCAAATTGAATTTTGTGTACGTCGCTTGAATCTCGCGATCGAAGCGCAATTATGCCGATTTCGGGCTATGGCTTGAGCGTAACAGGAAAAGACAACAAAAAGGGATGTAAAATACTCCCATCTAACTTCCCTCGCGTCTCTCTCTCTCTCTCTCTCTCTCTCTCTCTCTCT
>NW_022639460.1:3442089-3444277 GCF_010583005.1 Odontomachus brunneus | reverse complement strand
TATATATATATATATATATATATATATATATATATATATATATATATATCACACACACAGGCACACACACACGCGCGCACGCACGCACATTGTTACAAAAATATTTTATACAAGTATTTTAGGCTGTACTCTGGTTCAGCCAGTATTTACGCGCTGCCGATATGGTATTTCGGATAGACTCTTTACAACCGTTTTTCATGATCGTTTGACTCATTCACTATATATATTTTTCCGTTAGAATACTACTGAATTCTGACCACTGAAAAAGGAACGAAAAAACAGCGAAACATCTGGACTAATTAATGATTGCACACGAAGAGAATTCTATAGTAAAAATTACTATAGGATTTTGTAACAAAGAAATAAATCGATATTCTGAAGTAACTCGCTCTATCCTCTCATTTCATTTGTACCATTTATGTTTCGGGAACTGCAATGTCTCTTGTTGAAACACTTGCTATATTTCCAGCAAAATTTGCTACGTACCTTAATAAGATAGATCTTACTGACATCTATTTCTGCTTTTTGCCAAAAGCACAGTAAAATTGTAAAGAATTGTATGAAAAAAACTACAATATTCTGTCCGTGCTAAATTACTAAAAAGGAACAATATATTGATTGGTTCCTTGTGCTGTGTCATAACGCTTGTGCATAGACTTTTATTAGCCTTGCTCCTCCATTATTGATTGCACATCAACAAAGTCTGGTCTTTTTATATTATTTTTTATTCATTATCATCTCTTCTTCTTTCTCTGTAAAGTTATCTGCTTATTCATCTGAAGACATGATATTTTGTGCTTCCGAACGACTCTTTCATTTAAATAAGTTGCGCGTGATTAAAATATTTAGCCGTGCAGTCGTGAAGGATCATCAGCATTTCCTGTATTAATATGTCAAATCTGTCGATCGGAGTCAGGTGGAAGACGTCTCATGTGTCATCCTCGCTCGAGCAAATGGATATATATACGCACATGCATGTACGACGCGACGGGATTCCCGAAATGCGTAATGGTTCACGACGAAGGATGTCTTAATCGCCGCGACGCGGCCGTGTACGGTTAACGAGTCCAGATATTCTGGTGGTATGTCAGAATTTTGATAGTGAAGCCCGCGCGGACCGTTAAACACGCACGTCCGGCATGTAATGACCCTCGAAACGTGTCGCTGTCAAACACGACTTGACCTCCGTCGAGTGGAGGGTGACGGTCGAGAGGATGTAACGCCCGCACCCGTAGCCAGCTCTCGTGTGCGTGATGCACGTATGACATATGCAGCTTCGCCCGCGCGTCCCACGTCGGCCGTATGAACCCGCGGCGCCAATGATCGCTTGCCCGCGGCCTCATAATTGATTCAACGCGCGATCATCGATTCGCAATCAGCACAGCCAGTCGCCCGAGTTCGCGCCGCTGCCGAGCCAACCGTTCCGCCCGACCCGGGCATTATCTCGCGCTGAGCCATTCGTTATCGCGAGATCCAGCGTGATAAGAAGCCTCGCGCCGTTGAAAACCCGCGCGTATCTCGTACGGCGGATGCGCTGCGGAATCGCGAGAGCATCGATGAAAAATACATGGAAAAAAAAAAACAGCTTCGTCGGTATAACTGGATTTTCTGTTACTTGAAGACCAGATGGAAAACTCGGTTGTAGAAACAGAAAGATACCTGTAGGAGAGGTTTCTACTCAGCCAATTGCTCTCGGTTATCTCGACCAAGTTTTAATGCTGCTGAATGTTCAAACGAATGTTTTCGGTCACAGTAACAGAGATATCATTTTTCATCAGCGAGTGTTTCGTCTGGTTTCCATTCAATTATCCGAATTGAAATTTTTTTATGTAACAGCAGAGGCTAGCGGGCAAGTGACGAGAGTGTTTCGCCACCATAATTTCTGTTCTTATTTTTTGCGCATTTTAGCATTATATTCATGTGTAATTATGTTTTCTCAATATTGTAAACTATTATAAAAATTACCCGTGCACTGAGAGAAAACGAATATTTAAAAAAAAATGAAAAATATTCGGTGGATATTAAATAATATTTATTTAAATTTAGATTCATTTAAACAGGATAAATAGTCGCTTCCATGTAAAGCTAACGTTTTAAGAGAATCTATATTTTCTATTTAAAAGATGTTATATATATATATATATATATATATATATATATATATATATATATATATATATATATATAT
>NW_022639460.1:3438038-3441412 GCF_010583005.1 Odontomachus brunneus | reverse complement strand
TATATATATATATATATATATATATATATATATATATATATATATATATATATATATATATATATATATATATATATATTAGTATAAGTAAATATTATCTACCGAATATATATAAATATTTTTATCTCTTAGATATATTTTCTCTAAGTGTAATTAGAGAATCAATCATAAATCTTCTATTTTGAATTAGTGAAAAGTGAATATTTTTAAATGCTTTCAAATTATAAAATTTTCTTCTTTTCACTAAAGGACTTTGCGCTAAAGGAAAAGATTTATGATCGACTTCTACGTTTTTACCTGAATTTACGTTGATGGCAATTTTCAAGCTTTCGCATTACGCGAGCTCGCTTGTCCTTTAATGCATCGCACTTAATAAAATATTAATTGCGCTAGCATACGATAATTGTGCGCGTTTCAAGAGAATAAATGATTGATAACGTCTTTCTCGAGGCACTCGAGTATGCACGTGCGTGCAGATACATGTACTTGTACGTGTATTTGTATTCACGAGAAGCATTTCCCGTCGTATTGCAGCGGGGAAAGTTTAATTGCCTCGATAAGCCGTCCTGAATCGACAGTTTCGAAGCTATTCGAGCCGAGAGGTTCTTCAGTGCCCGAGAAAAGAAGGGTGCTTGAATTCTGCCGGTGGCAGCGCGTAGATTCCGCGAGGAACAACTCGCCCGGGGCTTTTTCGTCCGCAGGCGAAGGAAACCGAAAATGCCCGGTCGTGAATTGCGCGTTCGCGAGCAGGTGAGTCCACCGACGCGCTATCGGTACTATTCCGTTCCGCTCTGTTCCGGAATCTCGCGTTGCGCGAAAACGTTACGTACAGTGGCATGCGGTTGATGTTTTAATTTACGCGGCGCTATCCGTCACGCGCGGACGCGGAGAGCGTAGAGTCACGACGGAGAGAGATTTGGCATGCAAACTAATTATTCGGCGTGGAAACTCTGTGCAGCGCGACGGCGCGGCGTTCTGGGCCGAACAAAAAGAAAAAGAAAAAGAAAGACAGAAAAAGAGAAAGAAAAGGAAAAAAGAAAGAACCGCTGACGAGCGGCAAAAAATTGACTGCGAGAATCTGCGAATACCCCTTTTCGGCCCAGTCGGACGAGGAAGGAGGGTGCCTTCAATTTTCAAGCGAGATTTATGACGGCCGTTCGAGAAAATTGAACACGGACCTGGGGAATCTATAATCTACGATGGAGAAATGGATGCGCCGAGAAGATAATAATCTACAGTGGACTTTATGTTGCCGATCAATAACGGCCATTGACGGTATTTATCCCCGCTGGGATAGCGGGGGAAGGTTGGCAAAGGGACGAGAAGGAAAGGGGTGGTTGCGGCACGGAACGGCACAGAAGAGGCGGGAAAAGAAGAACGTTATATCGATTCCGCGGACATTCAGTGTACCAATTGGGGAACTTATTGAAAGTTTTAAGTGAATTTCATAATGCGGTTAAAGTTTGCCGCTTGAACGGCGGCCGTTTAGTCTGCGGGAGACAAGTAATTTTCTCCGAGATATAGCCCTGAAGGAGGAAGCGCGCATGAGTTACTTACGAATAAATATCTCGCGCGGGCGATATCGGAAGGCGGTGCGCGGCGTTGTCGGCAACGAGAAAACGCGCGGCAAGTTTCGGTCTCCGGCGGGATTAAGCGCGACGCTAGCCAATCGTGGATCCGGGTCCGCGTGTCGCAATTAAATTATCGGTTGTCGTGTGTCCCGCACGTACGAAAGTAATTATACCTATGGACGCAACGAACCGTAGTAGCAAGTGTAGCGGAAGCGCAGCCCTCCCCGAGAGAAGTATTTTTGCGCATAGGACGATGCTCGGCCCGATCGACTTGGCGATTTTAGCGGATTCACTCCAAAAAAGACGTAGTATATATATCAGATAAAATTGAAGGGCAAAGTCATCCAAGCGCAAATAATATTTGCACATATGAAACGAGCGAAAACATCGACTCGGTATCCTCTCGGACGAGTCTCTTCATCTCCTTTTTAAATTAGAAATCTACGGGAGAAATATCGTAGTAGAAATTTCAACGAAATTTTTATAATCTCGAGCCACACACATATATGATGATTGAAATTACTATATATTTATTTTAAAACGTTACGCACGTTTGCTTTTTTACTAAAAAATTATTGCAATTATTTGAATTTTTTTTCTATATCGTATCCAAAGTAGGTCGTCAAGTTTACTATTTCTACAGTAATTCACCCTACAGTTTTTCTCAGCTTTATGAAGAATATTGTAAAAAAGGGAAATATAATTTCAACGTAATTTTCACTACAATACTTTTCCCGTGTACAAGATGAAATTAATGAGAAAAACGACAAGTCTTTCGCAAACAAGCCAACAGCCCGATCGATCCTCTTCGACTTGTCTCGGTACAGCCTTCTAATGGCGAGTTCCCGGAAATGAGACGGTCGAAATCAGCACTCTTCCATTAATTCCCGGCCGGACGCCCTCCTTATCTAATCTGAAGCGTCACCATGCAACGGGCCGCGATATTTTGTCGTATACAACCGATACGCGGATCTCAATACGTAGGTACGGAGATACTGATGCTCCGTTGGCTGCAAGCCACCCCGCGGCGCTATTAAGAGCAAGACAACAAGCCCGAGTTCCGGTTTCTACGGTTCGAGAGAGTTTACGATCTTGGAGGTCACGAGCGTTCGTGAGATCGTTTCGGCATTGTGCGCGAAATTAATAATCGCGAGGCGGATAATATTGAGATTTCCAGCGGCACACCAAATAGAAGCGCGCCCTTGGGCTCCGCATAATTGCTCCGGCTAAAGTGCCCTTCCGGCGGCGGAGGCAAACGGCCTCCGCCGCCGATCGTGATCCCACCACGAAGACTCGACGGGATTTTCGTGCCGGTGCGCGCGATATCGGACCAATGCTCTCGCACGGCCGTAGCGGAAACCTTTATGTCCCCCCGCCGTGAATTCCAATATCCTTCAACTACGACAGCGAGCTTCTTCATCGGGCTTTTTACGAGCGCGCGCGTACATACTCAAAGGTCACACGGCACCCGCACGTTTCAAGAGCCCGGTAAGAATGTCGGAAGCACGAGCCACGGACGCGTGTTCCCTCTCCTGCCACTCAACCGCAAGGTCGCTCCTAGCCGACGGTATATCGACACCGGGAAATAGCCGGTCAGTCATCGGCGTTCGGAAGGATGTTCGAAAACGCCATTCTCAGGCGTAGCGCCCGTGCGTATTTGTGTGAACTTGGCACACCATATTTAAAAAGGTAACATTTTTTTTAGAGTTCTGATACTCTCTTGAAAAGTTCTAAAGCTCTATGCAACAATTTCAAATAGTTCGGGTCATTAAATACAAAAAAAATAGACTTTTAAAAAAAGGT
>NW_022639460.1:3436298-3436436 GCF_010583005.1 Odontomachus brunneus | reverse complement strand
AAACTAACCAAACTAACTAACCAACCAAACCAAACTAACTAACCTAACCTAACCTAACCAAACCAAACTAACCAAACCAACCAAACTAACCAACCTAACCTAACCTAACCTAACTAACCAAACCAAACCAAACCAAAC
>NW_022639460.1:3433120-3435854 GCF_010583005.1 Odontomachus brunneus | reverse complement strand
AACCAAACCAAACCAAACCAAACCAAACTAACCAAACCTAACCAAACCAAACTAACCTAACCTAACTAACCAAACTAACCTAACCAAACCAACCAAACTAACCAAACCAAACTAACTAACCAAACTAACCAAACCAACCAAACCAAACCAAACCTAACCAAACCAAACTAACCTAACCTAACCTAACCTAACTAACCAAACCAAACCAAACTAACCAAACCAAACTAACTAACCTAACCTAACTAACCTAACCAAACCAAACCAAACTAACTAACTAACCAAACCAAACTAACCAAACTAACCTAACCTAACCTAACCTAACTAACCAAACCAAACTAACTAACCTAACCTAACTAACCTAACCAAACCAAACTAACTAACCTAACCTAACTAACCTAACCAAACCAAACTAACTAACCTAACCTAACTAACCTAACCAAACCAAACTAACTAACCTAACCTAACTAACCTAACCAAACCAAACTAACTAACCTAACCTAACTAACCTAACCAAACCAAACTAACTAACCTAACCTAACTAACCTAACCAAACCAAACTAACTAACCTAACCTAACTAACCTAACCAAACCAAACCAAACTAACTAACTAACCAAACCAAACTAACCAAACTAACCTAACCTAACCTAACCAAACCAAACCAACTAACTAACTAACCTAACCTAACCAAACCAAACCAAACCAAACCTAACCAAACCAAACCAAACCAAACCAAACTAACTAACTAAACAAACCAAACTAACCAAACCAAACCAAACCAAACCAAACTAACTAACCAAACCAACCCAACCCAACTAACTAACCTAACCTAACCTAACTAACCAACCCAACCCAACCAACCAAACCAAACCAACCAACCAACTAACCTAACCAACCAACCCAACCTTATAACTAACTAACCAAACCAACCAAACTAACTAACTAACCAAACTAACCTAACCAACCTAACCTAACCCAACCTTATAACCAAACTAACCAAACCAAACCAAACCAAACCAAACCAAACTAACCAAACCTAACCAAACCAAACTAACCTAACCTAACTAACCAAACCAACCAAACCCAACCCAACCAAACCTAACCAACCCAAACCTAACCAAACCAAACCTAACCAAACCTAACTAACCAAACTAACCAAACCAAACCAAACTAACCCAAACTAACTAACCAAACCCAACCAAACCTAACCAAACCAACCAAACCAAACCAAACCAAACCAAACCAAACTAACCAAACCCAACCCAACCAAACCAACCAAACCAAACCAAACCAAACTAACCCAACCAAACCCAACCCAACCCAACCCAACTAACCCAACCAAACCAAACCAAACCAAACCAAACCAAACCTAACCTAACCTAACTAACCAAACTAACCAACCCAACCAACCAAACCAAACCAAACCAACTAACCTAACCAAACTAACCAAACCAAACTAACCTAACCAAACCAAACCAAACCAAACTAACCAAACCAACCAAACCAACCCAACCCAACCTTATAACCAAACCAAACCAAACCAAACCAAACCAAACCAAACCAAACCAAACCAAACCAACCTAACCAAACCAAACCCAACCTTATAACCAAACTAACCAAACCAAACCAAACCAAACCTTATAACCTAACCTAACCCAACCAAACCCAACCAACCCAACCAAACCAAACCAAACCAACCTAACCAACCTTATAACCTAACCAAACCTAACCAAACCAAACCAAAACTAACTAACCAAACCAACCCAACCAACCAAACCAACCAAACTAACCCAACCAAACCAAACCAAACCAAACCAAACCAACCAAACTAACCAAACCTAACCTAACCTAACCTAACCAAACCAAACCAAACCCAACCCAACCTAACCAAACTAACCAAACCAAACCAACCAAACCAAACCAAACCTAACCTAACCTAACCAAACTAACCAAACCAAACCTAACCTTATAACCAAACCAACCTAACCAAACCAAACCAAACCAAACTAACCTAACCAAACCAACCCAACCAAACCAAACCAAACCTAACCAACCAAACCCAACCAAACCAAACCAAACTAACCAAACTAACCTAACCAACCTAACCTAACCTAACCTAACCAAACCCAAACTAACCTAACTAACCAAACCAAACCAAACCAAACTAACTAACCAAACTAACCTAACCTAACCTAACCTAACCTAACCAAACCAAACCTAACCTAACTAACCAAACTAACTAACTAACCAAACCAAACTAACCAAACCAACCCAACCAAACTAACCAAACCTAACCTAACCTAACCAAACCAAACCAAACCAAACCAAACCAACTAACCTAACCAAACCTAACCTAACTAACCAAACTAACTAACTAACCAAACCTAACCAAACTAACCCAACTAACCTAACCAACCTAACCAAACCAAACCCAACCAACCAACCAACCAAACCAAACCAAACTAACCAAACTAACCAAACTAACCAAACCTAACCTTATAACTATCCGAAATAGTGCTCTCTATGCTAACGCGAAATAACTTATAACCTGCCATAACGTAGCCTACTTTCCGCCTAGGCGCAGAATGAGTACCACTGTGCATGCACGAGAATCCGTATGTGCTCCTATGTCAAATCTAACGTTATAGGAATGATTTTGAGTTGTTGGAAAAATATTTTCAAGGTACTGGGTGTGCTACACGGTCAGACAAACAGCCGTTGTCACCCCGGAAACGA
>NW_022639460.1:3431560-3433110 GCF_010583005.1 Odontomachus brunneus | reverse complement strand
GACTG
This sequence comes from Odontomachus brunneus, assembly GCF_010583005.1. Taxonomy (NCBI): domain Eukaryota; kingdom Metazoa; phylum Arthropoda; class Insecta; order Hymenoptera; family Formicidae; genus Odontomachus; species Odontomachus brunneus. Next base: position 3,433,105 of record NW_022639460.1, on the reverse strand, counting down.
CCGTTGTCACCCCGGAAACGATACAGAACAAAATAAGCATATTTTACGTAATTTTCGAAAATAGACCTTTTCAATGGCGAATGTTTCTTTAGAAAACCCTAAAAAAAAAAAAAAACTATCCGAAATAGTGCTCTCTACGCTAACGCGAAATAACTTATAACCTACCATTACATAGCCTACTTTCCGCCTAGGCGCAGAATGAGTACCACTGTGCATGCACGAGAATCCGTATGTGCTGCTATGACAAATCTAACGTTATAGGAATGATTTTGAGTTGTTGGAAAAATATTTTCAAGGTACTGGGTGTGCTACACGGTCAGACAAACAGCCGTTGTCACCCCGGAAACGATACAGAACGAAATAAGCATATTTGACGTAATTTTCAAAAATAGACCTTTTCAAAGGCGAATGTTTCTTTGGAAAACCCTAAAAAACTATCCGAAATAGTGCTCTCTACGCTAACGCGAAATAACTTATAACCTACCATAACATAGCCTACTTTCCGCCTAGGCGCGGAATAAGTACCACTGTGCATGCACGAGAATCCGTATGTGCTCCTATGACAAATCTAACGTTATGGGGATGATTTTGGGTTGTAGGAAAAATATTTTCAAGGTACTGGGTGTGCTACAGATTCAGACAAACGCCCGTTGTCACCCCGGAAACGACACAGAACGAAATCAGCATATCTGACGTAATTTTCGAAAATAGACCTTTTCAAAGGCGAATGTTTCTTTAGAAAACCCTAAAAGACTATCCGAAATAGCGCTCTCTACGCTAACGCGAAATAACTTATAACCTACCATAACATAGCCTACTTTCCGCCTAGGCGCGGAATAAGTACCACTGTGCATGCACCAGAATCCGTATGTGCTCCTATGACAAATCTAACGTTATGGGGATGATTTTGGGTTGTTGGAAAAATATTTTCAAGGTACTGGGTGTGCTACAGGGTCAGACAAACAGCCGTTGTCATTCCGGAAACGATACAGAACAAAATAAGCATATTTGACGTAATTTTCGAAAATAGACCTTTTCAAAGGCGAATGTTTCTTTAGAAAACACTAAAAAACTATCCAAAATAGTGCTCTCTACGCTAACGCGAAATAACTTGTAACCTACCCTAACATAGCCGACTTTCGGCCTAGGCGCAGAAAAAGTACCACTGTGCATGCACGAGAATCCGTATGTGCTCCTAGGACAAATCTAACGTTGCGGGGATAATTTTGGGTTGTTGGAAAAATATTTTCAAGGTACTGGGTGTGCTACAGGGTCAGACAAATAGCCGTTGTCACCCCGGAAACGATGCAGAACGAAATAAGCATATTTGACGTAATTTTCGAAAATAGACTTTTTCAAAGGCGAATGTTTCTTTAGAAAACCCTAAAAAACTGTCCGAAATAGTGCTCTCTACGCTAACGCGGAATAACTTACAACCTACCATAACATTGCCTACTTTCGGCCTAGGCGCGGAATAACTACCACTGTGCATTCGCGAGAATCCGTTTGTGCTACTATGACAAATCTAACGTTATGGGGGTGATT
>NW_022639460.1:3431342-3431550 GCF_010583005.1 Odontomachus brunneus | reverse complement strand
CCTAGGCGCGGAATAACTACCACTGTGCATTCGCGAGAATCCGTTTGTGCTACTATGAGAAATCTAACGTTATGGGGGTGATTTTGGGATGTTGGAAAAATATTTTCAAGGTACTGGGTGTGCTACAGAGTCACACAAACGCCTGTCGTCACCCCGGAAACGATACAGATCGAAATAAGCATATCTGACGTAATTTTCGAAAATAGAC
>NW_022639460.1:3426990-3427149 GCF_010583005.1 Odontomachus brunneus | reverse complement strand
GCTAACGCGGAATAACTTACAACCTACCATAACATTGCCTACTTTCGGCCTAGGCGCGGAATAACTACCACTGTGCATTCGCGAGAATCCGTTTGTGCTACTATGACAAATCTAACGTTATGGGGGTGATTTTGGGATGTTGGAAAAATATTTTCAAGG
>NW_022639460.1:3426482-3426725 GCF_010583005.1 Odontomachus brunneus | reverse complement strand
GTGTGCTACAGAGTCACACAAATGCCCGTTGCCACCCCGCAAACGATACAGAATGAAATAAGCATATTTGACGTAATTTTCGAAAATAGACCTTTTCAAAGGCGAATGTTGCTTTAGAAAACCCTAAAAAACTATCCGAAATAGTGCTCTCTACGCTAACGCGAAATAACTTATAACCTACCATAACATAGCCTACTTTCGGCCTATGCGCTGAATAAGTACCACTGTGCATGGATCCGCGAG
>NW_022639460.1:3425966-3426210 GCF_010583005.1 Odontomachus brunneus | reverse complement strand
GTTCGATTCTCGGCTTAATTTATTAATAATTTAATTTATTTTCTTTAATTTGTCGAAATTTAATTTGTTGTCAGTTCAAGAACAAACACGTATGCATAAAAAATATCTGCGGGGAGATGGTATGTCGTATATAATACGACATAAGATGTTATAAAGTACATTAATCAAATAGTGTATATAGGGCGTTCGTAGGGTATATATAACATATATAGAGCATAAAAAAGCATATATAACATATATAGAG
>NW_022639460.1:3424848-3425688 GCF_010583005.1 Odontomachus brunneus | reverse complement strand
ATATATAACATATACAGAGCATATAAATATTACATTTTGAAATATATCAGTTTAATGTATCAATATCATCAAGAAATAATCCGACTAAAAGGAAGCCTGCCGAGTCGAAATTTCAATTGGCTGTTGTTATGCAAGAATGATCCAATTAAAATAATTATAAGCTTTTATCAGTGGATACTCTATTTTCATGTTTTTAATCCAAACGAAAACAGTCAAGCCTTATAGATGCTTGAAATGAATTAAGAAACAGTTTTCTTATTTTTTACCAGTCGCGTCTTTTTGCATTTTTTTCTAAGAATTGAGCTAGTCAGTACTCTTAAAGAAATGAAAGTGCTTGACTCGTTGAACTATTGCAAAAATCTCAGAGCTAAATACTTTGGTTGGATTATTCTTACGTATATCTGGCGAATTGCAAATTCCAATTCTTACTTTACTTTCCGTCGGACTCAATACGATTTACGTCTACATGCATGCAATCTACGTAAAGTGTCGCTTTGTGTTTACTATATGAGCGTCTAAATTGAGCGCTCACCAGTGCGCGTTGTCCCACGGTGTCCAGGGTCCACCAGCCATCCTGTCGCTGCATCTGACATTGCAATGGTCCTCCTGTCCCACGTCGCCTATAATTCACTCCCGACCGCGATAATCTAACGGAGGTTTCACGAAAAATCCCGTTTCTCTTGGGGAATACATTCCGAGTCGCGAATTGCGTATGAAATATCGTGAATTGCATCTTCGAAGGAATGTCGACCATTCGGATAAACGACGAGTATGTGCGACGAATTAAGCAACGGTCTGATCGAGTTGTAGTATATCGCTTTGATACACGCGTAACGCGAA
>NW_022639460.1:3424492-3424838 GCF_010583005.1 Odontomachus brunneus | reverse complement strand
GAACTGCATCTTCGAAGGAATGTCAACCTTTCGGATAAACGACGAGTATGTGCGACGAATTAAGCAACGGTCTGATCGAGTTGTAGTATATCGCTTTGATACACGCGCAACGCGAATTGCTTACAAAAAAAAAAAAACGGAATCCGCGAGCGAAAGGAACACGCGACGCGAATCGAAGACCGATCTCGCGAAATCTATTGACGCATGGGCGAAGTAATCTGTGCGAGATTCTCACGTACGACGCAAAATATCCCTAATATGACGTTTCGATGATGCATCGTAGTAGGCTACAATACAGCTCCGCAATACTTTTGCGAAGACAATTCCGCAATACTTTTGCGGATAA
>NW_022639460.1:3423597-3423956 GCF_010583005.1 Odontomachus brunneus | reverse complement strand
CGCAATACTTTTGCGAAGACAATTCCGCAACATTTTTGCGGAAAAAAATTTCGCAGTATTTTTGCGAAGACAATTCCGCAATATTTTTGCGGATAATAACTCTGTAATATTTTTGCGAAGTTCGCTTGCGATGGTTTCGCGAATGAAAAATCGAAAACTATAAAAATAGCGACGATAGAAAAAAAAATCTGTTAAAAGTTTACGCGAAAAAATTTTATCTTTATCGCGTGATATATCTGCCTCCTCAACGAACCTGAAATATTCGCGAAAACGCGATATTTTTGCAAAGACAATTTCGCAATATTTTTGCGGATAACAGCTCCGCAATACTTTTGCGAAGACAATTCCGCAATATTTTT
>NW_022639460.1:3422460-3423570 GCF_010583005.1 Odontomachus brunneus | reverse complement strand
CGCAATACTTTTGCGAAGACAATTCCGCAACATTTTTGCGAAAAAAAACTTCGCAGTATTTTTGCGAAGACAATTCCGCAATATTTTTGCGGATAATAACTCTGTAATATTTTTGCGAAGTTCGCTTGCGATGGTTTCGCGAATGAAAAATCGAAAACTATAAAAATAGCGACGATAGAAAAAAAAATCTGTTAAAAGTTTACGCGAAAAAATTTTATCTTTATCGCGTGAGATATCTGTCTCCTCAACGAACCTGAAATATTCGCGAAAACGCGATATTTTTGCAAAGACAATTTCGCAATATTTTTGCGGATAACAGCTCCGCAATACTTTTGCGAAGACAATTCCGCAATATTTTTTCGGATAGCAGCTCCGCAATATTTTTGCAAAGACAATTCCGCAATGCTTTTGGCGGATAACATCTCCGCAGTATTTCTGCGAAGTTCGCTCTCGACTCTTCCGCAAACACGAACCGGTTAAATTCGCAAATTTATCAAAACATATAATCGAAAACGCGAGCGTGAATGAAAAATCAAGAACTATGAAAATTGCGACGATAGAAATAAAGATTCTATTCAAAATTCGCAAAAATAAATATTACCGCGTGAGGCGTCTGTTTTGTTCGGTGGAACACGTCGCGCGCCACGTAAATAAACAAACAACTGTTTGCATACGATTTGTATACATCGCGTTTTTCGCGAGGGATCAATGCTCGCTAATATATCTGTTGTCTCGCGTTAGGAATTTTTATATAAAAAATTTAAACCTGAAAATTTTCCAACGATCGTGAAATTAATTTCGCGAGCAATTTAAGTAATCACATTAAATCGCTTCACGCAGGCGCCACACGATATCGAATTTTATTTAATGACAAACTGTACTTTACGAAATGCAATCGCGATCTCACGCGAGAGAGAAAATTGAAAAAATTAACGACCGGCGGAAGATCTATCGAGGCGGGTGATGTGTTGCGCATTTTCTGTAGCGCTATCTCTGTAGCGCAATCTCTGCGCGTTGGCGCACTGATCGAGACATTTGAAAGATCGCATTCAATAAAACTGAATAATTTTACAACATTTTGAATTCAGAGCGTATACTCGATACTTTAAT
>NW_022639460.1:3421384-3422450 GCF_010583005.1 Odontomachus brunneus | reverse complement strand
GAGATCTATCGAGGCGAGTGATGTGTTGCGCATTTTCTGTAGCGCTATCTCTGTAGCGCAATCTCTGCGCGTTGGCGCACTGATCGAGACATTTGAAAGATCGCATTCAATAAAACTGAATAATTTTACAACATTTTGAATTCAGAGCGTATACTCGATACTTTAATGGCAATTGGGAGAAAAATATTTGAAAATTTGCCAAATTTATGTAAAAATGCATTATTAATAATATTATTATTTGTAAACGCGATCTTTCAAATGTTTCGAGCTTTATTGGACGTCACATACACACACTACACCACAGCAAAGTAAATCGCATTGATTTATAAACATGCATTACATGGAAAGACTTTTTGTCTTTCTATTACCAATTTATTTTCTTATTTGACTCACCGATCCGCTGATCAGGGCAGCCACGTTCTGCTTTCGTATCTGGAACAGAAAATGTTTCGCTGATTAGATTCGTGCATTAATGTCGGTTTGAGTAAAAAAAGTTTGAAATATTAAAAAAAAATAAGCGCGCGATACTTTTAACGCTGGGAGAGTTTTTCAGAATGCATTCACATTTAGAATATTCAATTTTCCTTTTTCTCGATGTTTCACAAAAATTTCTTAATTAAAACAAATAAACATTTTCCAAGTGGTGATGTTACTCAGGAAAACTTCTTCTCGCGTATAATTACGATTTAACGCGATCTTTGACTCGATTCAAATTATTTCGATTTCGAGCAAGAGAATTATCAATCTTATTGGATTTCTAATGACAAATGCTAATTAAGGAAACTAACCTTCGAGCTAACCCCGCTTGGCTCGAGCCGGATCCTTCGGCACAGCAGCCCCTAAGAGTCGGCTGGTCGTCTGCTTCGTCTCTGCAACAGAAAGCAGATTTAATTTATTATTACACACGACAATGGAGGCATTAAAGAACTTGATTCCAAACAAGAGAATTTCCAGTTTTATCGGATTTTTAATTACGAATTCAACTAAGTGAAACTCACCTTCGCGCCAACTCTGCCAGGCCCGAGCCGGATCCTCCAGCGCAGCATCTCCTTAGAGTCGAATGCTC
>NW_022639460.1:3420409-3421374 GCF_010583005.1 Odontomachus brunneus | reverse complement strand
GTTTTGTCGGATTTTTAATTACGAATACAAATCAATGTGAGCTCACCTTCGAGCCGACTCAAACAAGCCCGAGCCGAATCCTTCGGCGCAGCATCCCCCAGGCATCGCATCCTCTAGAGCCGCGTGACTGTGTCTTCTCTATTAGATCTCTGTAACAGAAATTTAATTTAAGTTAGTATCAATTAGTAATTTAATAAAATAGTATTAACTAGTTACACACGACAGCAGAACGAAGAAAAGAAATTGTCGTAATGGCACGTTCGAGTTTCTTCTCAATGCGCAATAAAAAATAATTAAACAATAGCCGAATAAAGAAATAATAATACCCGATTAATAAATAGATAATGATAATAATGTCTGATCGACAACCGTATAATAATATCCGGTAATATCAATTAATTACATATAGAATTGTTCGATCAAATCAATGCCGATCAAATATTATTATCATCCGTTTATTATTCGAGTATTATTAGTTCTTTATTCGGTTGTTATTTAACCATTTTTATTACGTATTGGGAATCAACTCAAGTTAAGTTGCTTCAGCTTGAGTTGCTTCCCAATACGTAATAAAAATAGTTAAATAACAGCCGAATAAAGAACTAATAATACTCGAATAATAAATAGATGATAATATTTGATCAGCATTAAGGAATTTGATCGTGACGTTTCTCTAACAAGTAAATGTAATAAGTAAAAAAGTAAATTACTTGCTGCGGTAAAGCCTGCAACATCTGCTCGCGTGATAAGTACGCGTCTCAACTCGTGTTAATTATCGGCTTAATTGTGCCGAAGTTAAAATGCGGTATTAAAAATCGGCGTAAAACAGTTTAGAAAATAACGCGGCAGCTCCGCGACGCACTCACCTCGGCGGCTGATAGCGTTGTGGCGTGACTCCCAAGCACGTGCTCGCGCACGCGTGTTTACCTGACCGGCCGCGCGTCTCCCCCCTCCCCCCGACGCGC
>NW_022639460.1:3419652-3420399 GCF_010583005.1 Odontomachus brunneus | reverse complement strand
GCGTTGATATTGAAGGACGGGTGGCGACCGCAAGACATTTCGTAAGAATCGAGCCCGTGCACAGGACGCACGAGCCTGCATCTTCTCGCCAGGACCGACGTCCGGTTACAACCTAACAAACCGCCCGTTTACGAGATATACTTTCAAAAATTATAAAAAAAAAAAAAAAAAAAAATTGCAAAAATCGCTTTTCCAAAATGCATTACTCATCGGGTACTCACTGGTGTCACTTGGTGTCAACATACGATCCAAGTTTCACTCTTTCCACTCCTTCTCTGGAAGACGGGCAATAATTTCAAAAATATTTCAATCTTATTTTTCTCAAAAACTACCGGTCCGTTTGCAACGAGGTATAAGACTTTTTTGTAGATCTCATCAAGCTCTACAAAAAAGCCTTATGACACTTTGCAAACGAACCACACATTTACGAGATATTCGACCTTGAATATTCAGACACCCTTTTCTGCCTTTCACATAAGAGATACAAGGTTGGTCTATATAAGAAAACTTGTAGTACTCCTCAAGCCCTACACATTTGGTCTTATACCACAACCCTGTATCTCTCACCGTTTACGAGATATATGCAATTGAAAATCTAAAACTTTGTATTCCCACAATTTTTATATTTTACATAATTTTGCAACTACACCCCTATATACTCAACCTTCATCCAATACTCTAACACTTCACCAAATAAAAAAAACTCGGCAAACTTCTAACCTACCATAACATAGCCTACTTTCGGCC
>NW_022639460.1:3415851-3419642 GCF_010583005.1 Odontomachus brunneus | reverse complement strand
ACCTAACCTCCGCCCTGAAATTCCCTTTCCCCGATTATCCCGTAAGTTTGTCTCTGGGGAGGTTAGGAAGTGGTCATATTTCGCGAAGAAGTTAAGGAACCTTAACCTATTACATGCAGTTTTGTACAATATATTTTATTTTCCCATTAACGGATAAGATTTATCTGACGCATGCGCATAACGTTCATAATACACTTAGAAGGAGAGAGAAATATATATTCCCGTAGAAATATATATTCCCGCATGGTTCTGGGGCCGGACTTCTCTCTCATTTAGCAATAAACATTAGCAATACAGTAGTATTACATATATGATGTATATACGTTACTGGAAATATCTACCTTTATTTGAAGAAAGAAATAACCGAAATATTTTTGCTATCTTGCTTCCACTGAAATATATACTACCAAGAACGCGCGCTGCCTCTTGAGGCGTGCGGGATGAGAGAGAGGTTCCTTGTTTCCTCTCTTATCCTTGTCTATAGTTCATAGTATGAGAGTGAGGAGAATGTGATACAATCCAAATTAAAAATTAGAGATAATATGAAAAGCAGTGATCACTGAATGGCAATAACTTAAGCTTATGAACGAAAGTTTAAAATATAAAAAAAATGTATATTTTTCTCATTTATTAGTATTCACTTATCGACTTATTATTAAGAAAAACAAAGCAAAGATAGTTTCTAATTCGGAGATTCAGTTTATGTTTAGAAATCAGCCGACTTAGCTTTTGGTTCAGACTATACTAGACAATGACAGAGCGCTGTTCGAAACCTACAAACATGCTCTCTCTCATCCCGCAATACTCAAGAGGTAGCACGCGTTCCAGGTAGTATACATGGTGACCCATTTTAATCTATATATATTCCGAATATCTCCTAAACTACCCGTTCTACGGGAAAATAGTTAGGACAAAAAATGTTCAGGACAGAAGGGTTCACAAACCTGTGCTAATGATCTTGAGATGACTTTTCAAGGTTATTTGAAGGTCAAGGTCTTTTTTTTCAATGGGAATCCCTATTTTTGACCCGGATTTGGAAAGAACAGGAAATTTTACGTTCAAAATGATATTTTTTAAATTTTTTACATGACCTTCAAAGGTCAAATAAAGGTCAAATGTCTAAAAATGGCTGTAGAGCTGTTTTTCTGAGTCATTATGGTTTTTTAGGATTGACAAGCGTTGGAGGAAAGTTACTTTTGGTGTTACCCAGAAACCCCAAAGGAAACAGTACTTACTACGTCCACGTCGTTGTTTCTGGGTAACGCCAAAAGTAAGAAGAATATCTCACTCCAATGAGCGTACAAGAAAGCGATTTTCACCTTGCGTGGTGATTTCACACGAGCGATGAAAATCGCGAGACGTGTCTTTACTCACGTTAATTTCCTGCTTTTTCAAATCCAACGTCAAAAATAGGGATTCCTATTTCAAATAATCACCTCGACCTTCAAATGACCTTCATAGTTAACTCAAAGGTCAAGAAGGTCATAGCATATCACACTTACTTTTTAAAGTTCCTCCAACGCTTGTCAATCCTAAAAAAATCATAATCACTCAGAAAAACAGCTCTACAGTCATTTTTAGACATTTGACCTTTATTTGACCTTTGAAGGTCATATAAAAAATTTTCAAAATATTATTTTGAACGTAAAATTTCCTGTTCTTTCCAAATCCAGGGTCAAAAATAAGGGTTCCCATTGAAAAAAAAAGACCTTGACCTTCAAATAATCTTGAAAGATCATCTCAAGGTCAAGGTCATTAGCACAGGCTTGTGAACCCTTCTGTCCTGAACATTTTTTGTCGTAACTATTTTTCCGTAGAACGAGTAGTTTAGGAGATATTCGGAATTATAGATTAAAATGGGTCACCCTGTATATTTCAGTGCTTGCTTCTGAGTACGCGCGCCTCGCGCGCATCTGTTAATAGAGATCAAAATGCAAGATTACATTACTTGATACACGCAAGGTATCCGACCACGATACTAAAAACACATTAATGTCATATATTTTCATTCGATTAACAATATAATGGATATAAGTATAATAAATGTATAAGGATGATAAATGTTTAAACACACAATAAAAAGAAGGTACAATTTTATCGAGTATAAGTTTGTTGAAAAGATTGTCAAATTATAATTTTACAATATTTACGCTAAAATTATATTATACCTATCAATTATATTCGGCCAACATGGAATGGCAAACAAACCTGACTTTTCGAATGCAAGCATTATTAATTTAAACGGCACAACATTTGCCGATACAATAGCTGCGATCAGCAAAGAAAGCTCCTTCGCAACTGTTGTAAAATTCTAAAATTCGATTAGAATATATATACTCTTAAATTCAGTCTGAGATTAAGATCTTAATCACAGATTCACGAATTTCACTTGCAAAGCTGTTTTGTTCTGCCGAATGCAGTTAATGGAAGGTTTCGAGATATAATCATAATTAATCTTAATAATCAGTGTCACAGTACTGAAAATTTATAAATCATGTTACGTATATTGCAGGTAGATTTTCGATATCCTGGCAGGAAGTATTGGAACGTAAATCATATACCGTAATAATTTCGGACGAATTTAACGATCTTTGGCAAGATTCAAAGAATCTCCCAAGTCAGCAGATTGCGAAGGTTGCTGTTTCTTATGCACCGTAGTTATGTCTAGCATACCACCAAAGTCGGAGGGTTTGACACTCGAGATTGTCAAATCTTCCGTTCCTTGATAATCGCTCATGCGACTAATCTTAGCAGGATCCGCCTGTGCGTCAAGTTTCTTCCGATCGCTCGTGTAATCCTCAACACTCGCGGAAAAGTTGCGGCAAAGCTCCGAGGTACCGACAGCTTTGAAGGACGGCGGAAGCGCATCGACGGAGACAAAATCGCCTGGTTTGTGTTCATTACCTTCCGCATCCTTTACTGGTGAAATTTTTCCGAGAGGACCGAATAGATTCGCAATGTTACGCATATACGTAGATGGCGACGGTGAAGAAGTTCGCGTAAAATCTGTGATGGAGAAGCCGGATAACTTGGCCAAGTCGGCGGTAGAGAAGTTGGTCAGCTTTGTCAAATCGGAAAATTTGGTAATCTGTTGAGTGATGTCCGCTAATGGAAAGTCCGAGTTTGCCGATGTTCGAGCTTTGGTAGCAATGTTACTGTCGCCAGGCGCCAAAGAGTTCGGGATCTTAGAAAAGTCCGCCGGTGCGAAATCGTAGTCGCATTTCGTATTTTTCACGGATACCGTAAGTTCACCGGAATGAAAGCTCGGTATAATATCCGACGACATATGCTTGGAACTTGCAGTATTGCCGTCCTTGATCTGAGTGATAGACGCAGTGTCATTGGAACCGATACTGTTATCCTTTTTGATGCCGTCTCGGGAAGTTGACGGCTGCAGTACAAACGGCTTGGACGTGGGAGTGATTATGGCGCTATCGGGTTTAAAGTTGACTGGGGTGAGAAAAACAGCCGCATTACCGGCAGTAAGACTGACACCCGGTGGAACAGGAGGTACGAGCGATTCCGAGGTAGGTACTAAAGGGAACTTCATGGCCAAAAACTCGGGTGTACCATCTTCAGAGCCTGGACAAATCATTTCCCTGATGACATCCCAGTACGAGCCGTTTGATCGGTTTCTACCGGGCAATTTCGATGCTAAGGAACACTATTAAGAGAGAGATGAGATCGTTATTATCTTATATATATGTGTATATGTGTGTGTGTGCGTGCGTGCGTGCGTGTGTGTGTGTGTGTGTGTGTGTGTGTGTGTGTGTGTGTGTGTGTGTGTGTGT
>NW_022639460.1:3400410-3415841 GCF_010583005.1 Odontomachus brunneus | reverse complement strand
TGTGTGTGTGTGTGTGTGTGTGTGTGTGTGTGTGTGTGTGTGTGTGTGTATGTCTTGAAATAGTATATTGAAAATGGAAAAGCAGAATTCAGTTTTTTACAAGTTCTATTTACATATAACGGGTTTGTAAATAATTGCCTCTTTATCTCTATATTACTCTATATTACATTCAGAATGTCTACTTGTCTTTACATTTGTTAATTAATTGTTAATATACTCACTCTTAAGCGTTCGAGGTAAGTTGTATTGTTGTTAAAATTGGCAGTAAAGTCGATACCACCTTCACTTTTATAATATTCTATACATCTCCTCTGAAAAAATAAATTTTATATATATATACACATATATATATATATATATATATATATATATATATATATATATATATATATATATATACATACATACAGGGTGTCTCACAACTAGTAGAATACCCGTTAGGTGTAGGTAGGGGATGCAATTTGGAACTAAAAGTTCCTTTCCCATTTTTTAATCCGACAATTAGTCAACGAGATATTAATTAATTTAGTTTGCCAATCCCTTAGCGCCCTGAGTGAGCGCTCAGGAACGTAGGACGCCGTGGGCTCCTCAAGGGCTCTGCTTGTTCGTTTTTCTTCCCTTTTTGTACACACACACTAAAATCATTTACGATACTCCATCGACATGTAGAAAACATTCAAGTGACCCACGCACTCCAAGGAAACATACCACACATGCCCTCCCCCTCCGGCACATAAAGTGCAATCACTCCACCCACTCGCACTAAAAACATTTAAATTATCTATGCACTCATAACCGCACACAAAAACACCCATACATCACTCCCACACATAAAAAACTTGCTACCCCCTAGCCCCGGTCAGGCAGCTATTCACATACCCACTCACTCACTCATCCATATTTATTCCTCTGTGATACAAAAAAGAGGAGAAAAACGGACAAGCAGAGCCCCTGAGGAGTCCGCGGCACCCTACGGCCCTCAGCGCTCACACGGGGCGCTAAAGGATTAGCAGACTTAATTAATATCTCATTAACTAATTGTCGGAAAATGGAAGAGGAACTTTCAGTTCCAAATTTCACCCTCTACCTACCCTTAACGGGTGTTCTACCAGTGTGGGACATACCCTGTATATGTGTGTGTGTGTGTGTGTGTGTGTGTGTGTGTGTGTGTGTGTGTGTGTGTGTGTGTGTGTGATAAGAATAGTTTAATTGACAAGTTTTTATACAAAGACTAAAATTTAATATGTGGAGATCACTCATTCATTCACACACGCGCGCGCGCGCACACACACACACACACACACACACATATTTGTTATATTTATTTGGTCTGTAGCAGACAAACCAAAAAGATACTTGCAATTTCTTCCAACGTATCTTGAGAAAGAAAATGCTCCTGCGATAACGTGTAACTAAGAAGCATGGGTCGAGGATATTCATGTGGTCTGTTTTCAGGTGGAGGCAAAGACCAAAAAACATTAAAATTTGACTCGTAACAGTTGCCATCCATGTTGTACGGAGCTACAGAAAGTGAAAAAATAATTACAAAGTTATTAAAGAAGAGAATGTTTCAAAGATACTTACAGCAAATTAATCCGACGCAAGGTATATATCCGTTGTCACTAAGTCCTTTCATTTTAATTTGATAGTCTAATTGAGAGTCCACATCTCTCAGGGAGGGTGATGCGTGAGAGCGCGGATGAGAATGATACCAACCTACCAGTGTAACATGTTTCCATTCCATGGCTTTTGCAATTTCAGTTTCCACAGCTGCTGCAGCTGATTTATCCTTGCCGGAATAGCGGCATGGAAATGCACATGTTATGGATAGATCTACAATAATATGTAGTACAATCAAATGATATTTAGTTTTTATACTAGATAAAATAGCTATGTACTTGATACAATTAAACACAGTAGTTATGAAATGTACTATGTGAATTTATATCCCAGTGTCCACCTAAGTAACCACAAACTTCCTTGTCTGTTAAGTGACAATGTAAATCCACTAATAGGGCTGCAGTACTTGTGACAGTCACCAAAAATGGCTGTATCTTTCCGAGTGTACTAAATGATGTGAGTTCTACCATTGTGCTCATATCCCTAGTAAATAAAAAATCAAAGTTCTGACAAGGAAGAGCCACAAATCTCTTTTACTTGAGAAACTTACATGGCATGACTACGTATTCCTAAATTAGTATGCTTCACTGGGACTCGTACCACTTGTACCAGAGGACTGGTTTGTACTGGTTTCTCGCTGCTCTCTTCTGTAATTTCGGCTGACATATCCATCTTTATATGTAAAGTTATCAAGATTTATTAAAAAAAATTATCAAGATGTGATGCTATCGACGTTAGAAGATCCACATATATATATTTCTTCGCTTTTCATAACGCTAAACTCTTGTCTGTGAGGAACTGTAGTCAGTAACTACTCGCTCCGTCGTTAACGAAGAGTGCACGTTTCCGAGCGATCGAGCCGCGATCAGAAACGTACGACTCTGCCTAATTGCGTCTCGATTCTTATTTCACTTATTATTTCGGAACGCAGCCCAGCACGAAAACAAGCACCGTGTGCTACTTTACATTGGTTATGGCCTTCGCAGCCAGCGCGATTTACGACGCGACACGCAATATGCGATGAGCGATATCCAATGAGCGTACTGGTATTTCAGAAATGCTGTACGCTCATTGGATATCGCGTGTCATATATCGCGTGTCGCATCCATGGACGTAGTATACATGGACTCCGCATATGGCCAGAAAAGTGAAGCCAATATACACAGCCCCTCTGTGTTCTCTGTCTCTTTCTGCACAGACAAAGTGTGCAATAAAATTTAAATAAGACTTTTAAGGTGCGGGTCCAATGATCCGTAATGGCTCCTGCCCACAGGACGCGACAACGTTTACCGTGCGGCGGAAGTTCGCGCAACAGCCAATTAATATACTGCTTTCCATAATAACCTTCTAGCTCTTACGGTCTAAAGCCCATTCTACAATTGCGTAAGCGTAGTCGTGATCGTAAGAGTCAACCAATCCGAATGTTTTATTTACTGATTGCTTTATTCTGATTGGTTGTCGTAATCACATACAACCACTTACATCCTCGTTTACGCAATTGTAGAATGAGCTTAAAACAACATATTGGCTGTCGGGCGGACTTCCGCCGCGCGGCAAGCATTAAGCCCATTCTACAATTGCGTAAGCGTAGTCGTGAACGTAAGAGTCAACCAATCCGAATGTTTTATTCACTGATTGCTTTACTCTGATTGGTTATCGTAATCACTTACAACCACTTACATCCTCGTTCACGCAATTGTAGAATGAGCTTTACCGCGTCCTGTGTGCAAGAGCCATTACTTGCCAGTCTAGTCGGAGTGCTGTTGCACTCTATAATATTATGGAAACGAGAAATGGATGCACGCGCTACAAAAAAGTGACAAAATAGAAAGAAACCCGTAGCCCCTCTATTCTGGTTCTCTTTCTAGGACCGGTATTCGTAGTCCAATCTTATATTTAAGATCATCTTATTGTCTTATGATATCATAAACCAATCACAGAGCCGTATTCGCATCTTAAGACATTACTCAAAACGGTCTTGAAATAAGATTCGACTATGAATACCGGCCTAGATGTTGGCTTCACTCTATTAGGCTACGTTCAGATTTCACACCCGGGTGTATTCTATTACTAGAAGTGCTATAGTATAACATATACTATAGTATTTCTAGTAATAGAGTACACCAGGATGAAGAATCTAAACGCACCCTTAGATGACAGGGCCCTGTAAGGTAGGACCAAGAGCTGACGCGTGATGGCGCCACTAATCGGTCACCGACTAGCCATCCAGGCGCCGCCAGCGGGCGAAGTAGGAATTAAGAGCGAGAGAGGCACGCGATATGCGCATGGCGGAAGAGACAAACTTGCGAGAATCATCGAAAAGAATCGAAAAGATCCCGGAAGAGCGCATAGCGCCAAAAAGCATCTCGAAGAGGAACGACTCTCGTTTCAGCCGCCGTAGAGAACGCACCCGAATAGTCCACGCGTGACTAGTCGTTGCGAAATAGATTTAAGGTCGAAGTAGTAATAAGGAGAACCGTTGTAGTCAAAGAACTTTAATAAATGTTACAGTTGTGTTCGAAAAGTCAGTGAATATAATTAAACTCTAGAGAAAGTTAATATTCCTAATCGGGGCGATTAAAAGTTTCGTTCCGTATCTTTCAGCGCCTATTCTTACAATTTTTGCGTATACGTAATTTTCATTGCGCAGCTATTTTATAGTATGATTAAGGCTGCGTTCCGAAATTCACTGCCAGTACTGAAATTCTATAGTTTATGTCACATATACTATAGAATTTCAGCACTGGCAGCGAATTTCGGAACGCAGCCTAAACCTGCGCAGTAATGGCTTCTGCACACAGAACGCGGTAATGTTTGTCGCGCGGCGAAAGTTCGCGCGACAGCCAATGAATATGCTGCTTTCCGTAATAACCTTCTAGCTCTTATGGAAAAACAACATATTGATTCGCACGGAATCCCGCCGCGCGGCAAACATTAGGCCTGTTCTTTGTAGTTGCACTGCTGAACTGGTGCAATATATTGAAGTGAAACAAATATACGTTTTCTCACTCTAACTTATTGCACTAGTTCAGTAGTGCAGCTACAAAGAACAGGCCTATTACCGCGTCCTGTGTGCAGGAGCCATTAAACTTACGTATGCTCAACTATTTCAAGAATAGGGGTCCAGGGACTCGATTCTCTAACTTGCGTATACGTAAGTTTTACTGCGCAGGTTTAATCATTCCATAAAATAGCTGCGCAGTAAAACTTACGTATACGCAACTAGTTAGAGAATCGAGCTCCAGGCGTGGGGCTCAATTCTCTAACTAGTTGCGTATACGTAATTTTCATTGTGCAGCTATTTTATAGTATGATTAAACCTGCGCAGTAAAACTTATATATACGCAACTATTTCAAGAATAGGAACCCTGATGGGTCGCGTTCCAAAATTCTACTCGGTGGGTAGAATACATTTAATTGACCAATCATGATAAAGAAATCCTAGTTCTTATCTTTGTTCTTATTGGTCAATTAAATGCTACTCTACTCGTCGAGTTTTGGGACGCAACTATGGAAGTTGTGTATGTGCATACATATGTTGATAGCACTGTTAAACGTCAAGGCCGTGCTTCAATTGACTCGATTGGGTTCAGACCAGAGCTCGCATGTTTGACAGACTACGCGAAAGTTCATAGTTTTTAGTAATTGTGCCGGATTATTAACCAAGGTATTGTTTCATGGGAAATATCGCGCGCACAGCATTTCGAGATAGCAGTACGTCAAACGAACCTGCGTTTCAAATTCTCGGAAAACAAATAGTACAAAATGAAGCCTTTGATCGAATTCGAAGAATGTTTACGAGATACTCCCAAGTTTCGGTAAGATCTATGTTGAACTTAATCAACCAAAGACAACTACTGATAAATTTTTAATTGCGTCACTTTTACTTTGCGGCTCCAAGATTTTTTCTTTCTTTTTCTTTTTTCCTTTGTTGATCTTTTGTTGAGTATGCAAAGCAATGTTATAATGTGAATTGTGTTTCATAAACCTTACACAGATCCTGCATCGAGGAGGTAGAAGGAGATATAGATCAACTTGAACAAAAATTGGATAAGGTATTGGCACAATACTGTTGTTACAGTAACACAGGCAGGCATATACTGTTTGTATTATCGATTGGACCATTGCGGCATAATTATTACATTATATGGCTGGTGCCAAGAATATGTATATATATACATAGTCTTTTTTGTCCTGTGCTACCTTTTGCTACAACTTTGTTATTTACAGGTATTAAAAAATTGCAGCCTAACCATTGACACTGGAAAAACTTTTGTTGGACAGCAAAAGTATGTTTGACATGTCTGATATTCCAGTTTACAACATAGCCACATCAATAATAATAATAATCTGTCATCTTGCCAATAGCCAATTTGCCAATAGTCTGTGGGAGTTGTCTCTGTACTTCAGCGATGATCCAGAAATAATGGCATTTTTAAACAAACTCATTCATGCTCTGCAAGAGATGAACAAGTATCATAGTATCTTGTTAGACCAAGCTTCTAGGACTGTAATGAAAGATCTTAATAATTTTATCAAGAGGTGAGTAAGATACACCGGGGATGGTAGAGGACAAATTTGTCATATAAATACTATATAAAATTGTGCCTCAATATTTTTCCAGCGACATCAAGAGAGTAAAGGAGTCACGGCATTATTTTGAAAGGATCTCCAGCGACCTGGATGTCGCGTTAAATAGGAACTCTCAGGTGCCAAAATCTCGGCCGGCAGAATATGAGGAAGCCTCGAATATCCTCTCGGCCACACGATCTTGTTTTCGGCACACCGCATTGGATTACATTCACGCGCTGACGATGCTACAAGCGCGCAAACGCCACGAAATATTAGGCACATTGCTGAGTTACATGCATGCATGCATCACTTATTACCACCAAGGTAGTGATCTTGCTCAAGACTTGGATCCATTCCTGAGAGATCTCGGCGAGAACTTAGTCAGTATGAGAGGTGATACGAATAAGCTCGAAAAAGAAATGGAAAATCGGCATATTTACGTTAACAATAGGGATCTGATTCCCTCTCCTGTACCTGGCAATCCCAAGATGGAGGGATATTTGTTTAAAAGAACGAGTAATGCTTTCAAAACCTGGAACAGAAGGTGGTTCTGCTTGAAGGATCATCAGCTGGTCTATCGAAAGCGAACAGGTGACGAAGGTTATACAATCATGGAAGAAGATCTACGATTATGCACCGTAAAACCAGTAGTCGATTGCGACAGGAGGAATTGTTTCGAAGTTTTAAGTCCGACTAAGTAAGTGAATGCGCAGTGACGAACGCGAAGGAAAAGTGTGCCATAAGATAAAGAGTATCTTGTTATTCGTAGGAGTCACATATTGCAAGCGGACAGTGAAGAAACTTATTTGGCATGGGTGACTGCCATGCAGCAAGCTATCGGTGCTGCCATTCAAAGAGGAATGAGTGTAAACGCGAACGTTGATCCACGTGAATCTCAGTCGCGCGACAGCAAGGGCCCCGCGAGGCCGCTAACGAGACCTAAATCGAGGTAAGTTCGGCGTAAGTGATCGCACAGTATTGAATATACTTCAACGCGCGACACCTACGCGCAATCTGATCTCAATCCTGATTCTAGAGTATGGGAGCAGTTATTGAAGATATCTGGCAATGAGATTTGTTGCGATTGTGGCGATATTAACCCACGATGGGCCAGCATCAATCTGGGGATTACACTCTGCATAGGTGAGTTTTCTTCATTTGACTACGCCAAATATTTCTGCCACTTACACGCATTCACTTTGCTCTGACGTATGCGCAGAATGCTCCGGTGTACACAGAAGTCTCGGTGTACACTACAGCAAAGTACGTTCCTTAACTCTAGACGACTGGGAACCGGAAATACTGAAGGTGATGGCAGAATTAGGCAACACCGTGGTAAATAGCATATACGAGGCTTTACCTATACCTGCCGACATTACCAAAGCTACGCCAAAATGCAACGGGTGAGTGTGTTGTCTAGTGAAAAAGTTGCGTTTGGCAAAAAAAATATCCTTTCTTTCTTCTCAGTAACATTCGGGAAATCTGGATAAAGTCAAAGTACGTAGATCATAAATTCGTAAAGCCTGTAACCGACGCGCTACCGTCCGGGCATCACGTCAGTCGAGACGAAATGTACTTTCGAAAGTGGAGCGTACGTAAGTTACGCCGCAGACCACGCAGTTGCGACAAGATCGACGATGGCAGTCGCGATAGAGCGTTGTCGTCCGTAAAAGAAAGCAATCACTCGACGAGCTCGGACGACAGCAAACACACATCGATCGACAGTTTAAATTCCGTTGGCAAGGCAAAGCTTACGGGGCGCAATTCTGTCGGCTCGGATGACGGTGCTAATGTGGATTTGAAAAATAACTCTGCTCTCTACGGAAGAATCTTGAATCGTTCGCAACACGATCTCAACAACGTTACTAATAAACACGTGAAAAGCACCGCGTCCTGCAGAGAAGCGGTGAGCGGTGAAGATATTCGTTTAGACAGTAGTCGAAATAACGATACAAGCGAAACAAGGAACAATTCCGACAGGCGCGCCGACGACACCAAAGACAATGACAAAGACATTTTGGAAAGTAAGGAGTCTCCCAAATTGGAAAAACATTGTAAGGATAAAGCGGAATCGAACGTATTGATGTTTGGCTGCGATGTGCCGAAACCCACGATCGATGGCAGTCTAGAATTGGTGAGCTCTGATCAAGATTCTACAGCTGGTGAGGACGAAGAATTTACCGACGAGGAAGATATAGAAAATCTGCATCCCGACATGTTGCTTTATAAAGCCGCAGCGGCTCATAATCTTCCCGTGATGTGTGCGGCATTGGCGGCTGGCGCCGACAAATTGTGGTCCAATGTTAACGATAAAAGTCGCAGTGCTCTACATCAAGCGATAATAAGCGTACGTGTGTGCATTTTATACATAAGTTCAATTCACCAGAACCAAAACTTGCGTAAAACGAGTTTCACAACACTTGAACATGATTGTACGTTTATTGTCTGTACGCAGGGTTCTGTTATGTCGTGCGAATATCTTCTCCTGAATGGAGCACGAATTAATTGTCGAGACGCCGACGGAAAAACGCCGTTGTATTTGGCGACTGAATTGGGTATCTATATATTGATATTACCTATATATTATAACATATATTGATATCTCTCTCTCTCTCTCTCTCTCTCTCTCTCTCTCTCTCTCTCTCTCTCTCTCTTACTCACTCACTCACTCACTCACTCATGTGTTTCAACTATTCATGGTACACATGGTACATTGTATAGGACACACCGCGCAAGTGTGCTTACTCTTGAAACATCATGCCGATCAACACATCGAAGATGAAAACGGGGTAAAGCCTTTGTCGATCGCTGTAAAGGAAGCAAATGCTGACATCGTTACATTGTAGGTGTCGTGCGACACAAAATCTGCTTGTTGATAAAATGTATCGCATTCGATTACATTGACTCTTATACATTCCAGACTGCGGCTTGGACTCTTAAACGAAGAAATGAAGGATTCGGAGATAGGCGTCACAGGTGACGAAACATTCAACGATGTTGTTCGTGATTTCAGCCAATTGGCTTGTTCGCATCCAGAGCGATTGCAACGTCGGAACGAATCCACAAATTTACCAAACATGCCTGATTGAGTTTTGCAAATTTTAACAGCTATCCAAAGGTTTACCGGTTGCGCAAATACAACGATATTTTATATTTTATGAACGATGCATTAGCCACGAAACATGTTGCAAAAGTAGTCTTTCAAATTGTCGCAGGGTATTAATCATGTAAGCGCGCGAGTGGAAAAATTATGGCCGAGCCACTTTCTACAGAGGTATTTTCAAATATCTACATTCTTCTTTTTCTTATGAAACAAAGTAAACAAGTAGCCTTATACTTTAAATATCACTCAAAGAGCGTGATACATCGTGATTATGTACTTTTGACTCCATATCTTTTTACTTGTATCGTAGTATTATTGTGTCTCTTTAGGAATAATTCGTGTCGCAACAATCAATTCCTCCTCATTTATGCGTACGTAGAATTACGACTACATGCACTGAAATGCGACGAACGTTTAAAAAAGAAGAAACGCTTCTATCAATTATTTGCTCGACTTTGTCGAGTTTCCATGCGCAAGATGTAGTAGAATATTTTCCACATATTCAAGAACAAACATACATATACATATTTATATGTTGTACGTGATATAAAAGCACGCAAAATATTTGCTCACGCTACGTTACATCGAAAGTTTTGCTATTATACGTTAAACGTTGGATACATATTATAGCCTAGGTATGTAATGGAATGATTATGATTGATGCATTAGAGCATCGAATCAACTAGTTGCCCTGCAAATTACTTGGAAAGTAACGTATCATCGATCGGGTCGATCGGATAAAAAAGTTCGTCATCTTGTAATCAAATACATGACATGTTGATATAACTTGTGTTACCATAGTGATACGCAGTTGTATGTCAGTTAATTGGTCATCAACTTGTACGCTTCCCGAATTAGATGAACAAAGTGACGAGAAAAAGGGAGAGAAACGTAAAATCCCTGTTGCCAAAAATTCCCACTTGTATATAGAAACGTTGAGATCTGATTGTTTTTTATATATTTTCTAAAATAGAATTTGTGATTTTTTTAGAAACTTGTACAGAATGCAATGTTATGAAATTAGAAAAAGGAAAAATGATGAAATTTCTTAGCAAGAAATCACGCATATTTTACCGCATTTATACATATTTATACCACTAATGATATGTAAATAGGTTAGGCAATACACATACACAAAACACACATTCCTGGTGTACTATGCCGACTCTTTTACATGTCTTTCGAAGAGAATTAAGCACGAAAAGTGACATGAGAGATGACTCTTAGTCGTTAAGTCGATCGAAAGAAAAAGAAGTAATTTGCGGAAGTACGGCGATTATTAAAAAATTAAAATATGGAATACTGCAATGTCATGATCATTGTAGACATTTGCTTTTGATAGGTAGTCCCCGTGTTATTATCGATTGATTACAGATCTCGTGTTTATAAGGAAGAACTCAAATCGCGAAGCAACTAGAATAACATACGAGATACGTACAAACATGTACGCATTTCAAATTTTTATAAAGATGTGCCGTTATAATACAACCGATATTCGCTATAATTTATATCTGTATTAACTTTTACAATTTGCGAGATAAAATTACAGTTAATAATATTATATTAATCTAATATTACCGAAAAGAAAAGAAATTGTAAATACAGATACGCTCTTTTTTATGTATTTAATATACACAAAAGATACATACACACACACACACACACATATATATATATATATATATATATATATATATATATATATATATATATATATATATAAAATCAAATATTTGTATTTTGTACTTATAAACTGTTCGTACCTCTTACAATCCTTGTCAGAGATGTCGTTTTAAACTATCAAAAAATATCAAACCATTCAATCAACTTTTTTTTATCCTACGTTGCGTTTAATATTTTAAATAGCATCGCTCGACAATGCAACATATAATCGAGAAAAAAATATTTTGCTAGGCTTTCAAAGACTAAAGATCGACGGCCGAAAAATATTAAACTCCATAATCATATTTCGAGCTCTAGCCAATTCTACTCAACTGGCTTCGACTGGTCGCATCTCTCACGAAATACTAACGTACTTACGTTTGTATTTACAGTGTTCTGTAAAGAGTAATAAATTTCATCACAATTCAAGAGAATAAAAGAGAAATTTGGAAGAAAGAAACAATCATACCATCTCGCGCGCGATGCGGTATGTACAAATATACATCGTGAAAAAATATGAAAAAGAACTGTGAAACAGACAAAAAAAAATATATATATATATAACAGAGATTTAGAATTTTTTAATTACAACCATACGAATGTAGTTTAATTTGTGCAACCTGAATTGTGTTACATCCAACAAAGTCTGCGTCGCTTCGGACGACATTCCGCGAAAACTGCCCACTCGCACTCACGGTTAGTTGACTATACATTCGTTATGATGCTCTCGTTACTGACGTTTCTGATCAATGTTACGAAATTAGAGACGCGCTAAAAATGTCTCTTGAATAACGCAGCGTTATCAATCAGAACGAGAAGGCACCGGGTTTCAATAAACGTTTTAATCGTGCTTGTAATTTGATATCGAACCGTGTGTTACTCGGTTCTCAAAGTAGGAATGATTTTATGCGAAGCGCGAAAACATGTCCTAAAATATCTGTGTATGATGCGTACGATAAAAATAAATATAAGACTACGTATACGTGTATATATTGGAACAAGTGTAAGCATCATTAGGCGACAAGTCTAACTGATAAACATGTGTCATAGCGGCAACAAAAACAACTCTGAATTCTACTTTGTAAAACGATAATTCATTTATACGCGGCTTTTACCCTTTCTGGGATATTTTTCCTCTTTAATCTTTGTCGTGTTCTGATAATTTTTGTCATTCTTCAGGCGATTGCAGAGGAAAGAAGAGCCGAAAGCGATTCGCTGCATTTTACACGCGCGTGTACACGCACAATCGCACAAGTGTCGTAAATTTCCACTAACGAAGCATCCTGAAGGAATAAAAAGCGAAATAAAAAAAGAAAACGCGCACGAATAGTCGGTCATTACAGTCCGTCCGCGCTGTTCGATGGCGTTGCATATTCGATAATGTCGTCGTCATCACGAAAAGCGAGAGAGCTTACGACAAGAAGTTGCATACGATGTGTGCGATAAGCGACGCGTCCATCAGGTTATGCGCACCAATCGCCGCACGCACTGAAAGAGGAGCGTTCTTGATTGATATCAAAATCACTCATAACCCAATATCCGACGATATTTTCGCTGAAAATTGCGATCAACGATCTCGGATTTATCTTATTTGGATATTTCAGTAAGACAGTAAGATCCGTTTGGAAAGAAGAAGGATATGCGTAAGAAACGTGCGGCTGTGAATCAAACGCGAGTGTCAATGCTCCATCGTCGCGGTTATCAGTTATCGGTGCGTGCATGACACGCATGCGTACGTATCAAACAAATTTATCGCCTGGACCTCTTTCCGTTTTCTTCGCATGAAGGGGACGCAATCGGACGCGCGATACATTGCGACATACGCTACTCGTGAATGTCCATTCGCAATTTGATGGCGCGCGAATAGAATACAGTCTATAATCTAGAAACGTAGGACATCGCTGAGAGAGAGAGAGAGAGAGAGAGAGAGAGAGAGAGAGAGAGAGAGCGAGAGAGAGAGAGATCTTAAAGCGCAAGAGTTTAACACGCCGAGCGCTTATGCTTATCCTAAATACCATGCTGAAATAGTCGTACAATTATTTGTGCATCGGAATGAGAAAAGTGCAGAATGTCACTTTTGCATCGATCTATCGATCGCGTTTCAAATAGTTGCGTTTGAAAGTGATCATGAGCGAAACCATTGATAAGTTTAACGATACGATACTTTCCCCTGACGTCAGATGTCCGCGAGAAAATTAATGCGATGCGTCTGTGTGACACGCACAATCGCCAAGCATCGTACATTTCCATTGACAAAGTATCTTGAAGAAATAAAATGCGAAGTGAAAAAGTCTCGTATACGCTCGAGCGATCGGCCATTACAATTCGTCCACGTCGTTCGACGACGTTACATTTTTGTGTCGCCATCGTCAGGAGAAGCGACAGAGCTTACACATTCGACGAGAGGTTGCACGATGCATACGATAAACGACTCGTCCATCGGCTAGGCGCACCAATCGCAGCTCGTCGCTTCCCGATAGGAGCGTTGTTTATTGACGTCTGCTATCAATCGTGGCTATGCGCGATGTTTACCAAATGTTTATCGTTCGCCATTGATCCATTACCCGTTGTCGTGTTGCCACTTTTCGATATCCCACCCGAAATTGCGATATACAAATGCACCTATATAAAAACGTATACTTTTCCGCGACTCATGCGCGATTGCATTGCAATAATGTACGTGTCGTCCGCGCAAGTCCCGGGATACAAGCAAGCAACATCGAGTCAAAATTTAGTGGTGGATCTCACGGAATTGCACAAATATTGCTCTTCAATGTGCCTCGCGAATACTTCCCGCCACGCAATTCCCATCGGCGATGGGAACGGAACTGATTACAGGAATAAGCGACTCGAATACTTCCGAACAAACTGTTCTGTTGGCGTCGCATCGAATCGAGTCATGTAGCGCCGCAGTCGGGCTGAAAACGCGGCGGCAAGCAGTCTACGATGTTTACTCTCCTTATTAAGAATTAATAGAACAGAAGTAGAGGCTAGAGCGCGCGTAGGTATATAATAAGCGATAGAAGCCAAAGCGCACACTGTTGCACGTGCACGGGCACGGCAAGAGGGACGAGGGTTCATTTCGCTCACGCCTCTTTCATCCCAACTTTTTCCTCCAATAGAAATTGATCGTACAAACGAATTTCATCGTCTCATGGTATGGTATGAGAGACACTCCTCCCGCTTGCACATCATCCACGTATCTACGCCACACGTGATACACGTGGCGTAGATTGGCGTTTATCCGTCGTATGACGTCGGTTCATCGTCAAATATAGAAGGTAAACATGCGTCGATGTGACCATTAACGGGGAGTCCTAGTTCGTGGATCGCCAATGGGAAAAATAAAACAATAATTCGATGTTATTGATAGCCTGTTAACAACGCACAAGCCATTGAGTCGATGTTTGCTGCCTTCTCATGCTCCATCATGTGATTAAACGAGCACGATAAACAAATTCCTCGCTCATTTAAACGATTGACGTTCCACAAGTGGCTCGTTAAAAAGGACATTTTTCATCTCCGTTATTGCACGAAGAAACGATAATCTCGTACGGTACGCAATATCTTTTTTTTCTATATGGAGAGAAAAACCAAGTTCGATACATCGAACTAATTATTCATCATCCGAAAGCCGAATATTCCGACGAACGTTCTTGGTCGCAAACCGAACGAAGATACCTGTCGTTTCTCTTGTTAGTCTCGAATTAGTGGAACGAACTGAAATATCTCAAGTTTTGTTTATGTCGCGAAATCTCTCGTCTGTTCTCTGCTACGTTAAAGTAGTAACGCAAAAATATAAGATTCGCATTCATTAGAGACATGAATTCTTATGCCGATTCTGCATGTGCGCTGACCAAACTCTATCTAGTCTAGAGACCTATCTGCCCATCAGAATTAACTACTTATCAGTTTGTCGCGCCGTTGAAAGAGGTGAAGACAGAAAGTCGTAATTCGACAGGAAAACGATCTATGTATGGAAAGGACGGTAGACATACGCGCGCATTACACGACATCTCGTTAGTAACGACTGTTTACGATGGCGGGCGATTTGTGAGTCTAGATTAAAATACATTCTTGTATGTGCGTTGCAATCCGCAACGGAATGACACCGCACATTGATATTCACCAATTTAGACCGACTTACGCGATAGCCACGCATTAATTCGCGAATTGATACGCATAGATCGCATAAAGGCAATGCACGGACGGACGATTCTTCTTAATTAACGTTAACGCTAACAACACGTTACCGATCTCTCGCGGCACGCGGCATTCATTACGTATGTTAATTTACGTCAGAGTTTGGCACATGTTGCACATTTCGACCGATTTTTGACTTGCTGCTTGCCTAACGTTAATCCCCCTCCTTTTCCACAACGCGTAACGTACGAGCCGTTCGAGATTCAGGAGCGTAAAAAGACTTGTAAACATATGTTTCTAATAGTGGAAAGCTATTGGAAATATATGTTTA
>NW_022639460.1:3388341-3399154 GCF_010583005.1 Odontomachus brunneus | reverse complement strand
ATATATATATATATATATATATATATATATATATATATATATATATATATATATATATATGTAGGAGCTCCCGATTTTCAAGCATATGGTACCATGCTTTGGCTAATAAATCTCTCTTATCGATACGTTATGATCAGAATGGTCGCCATCTGAAAGTATCATGGTGCTCAGGAGTCTCGAGGAGAGACAAACGCGGAAACAATAATATTATTTCCAGCACGCGTATCGCTCGTGGAAAAATATAAAAAAAGTGAGAAACAAGGATAAAATAACCAACCATGACGCATTCGACGACGCAGAGGCGACACGCGTCGACAACTTTAGGATCGGCGCCTGTGCACGCAAAGAGGTGTTGCTGTTCTCGTCTCTGTGAACGACGATCTTTAAGAACAGTCGTCGTCTTCGCCGTCGTAATCGTTGGCGACGGCGACGGCGCCGCCGACGCCGACGCCGTCGGCGCGTAAATTTCATCACGATAGTTAGTGGATCCGGCCCGCGCCTATCAAACAACTTTTCGACATTCATTTTATGAACATGCAACGCACAAACACACGTCAACGACGGAAACGCGCGTCGCGCCGCCTTTGTTTGATTTGTTTCTCCTTTTGAATAAGCCTGGCGCCCGCCACGTCGACTCTATTACCCTCGACGACGCAACGTGGCCCGACTGATACATTTCGACTTTAACGATAGCGACCAAATCGACCGCCACCTATTGCGAAAGGAACGTCGTTCATGCTACGCTAAAATAGCAAGATGCTGGTCGACGAGAGAAAAATGCCATGGCAAAAATCAAATATCAAATATTTGCCAACACGATATCGCGTCATTGATGTCATACAATTGAACCAGTCTTGCGAGAAATCGTTCCAAAAGTGCGAGCAATCTCCGTCGCGAAACTCGACAGTGATTGCGCAACGGTTGAGCCGTCGCGACGCATTCTGAATAGATCAGCGCTGGTCGCGTGAATATAGAGTCGCGCGTACCTGTGCGACGGTAATGTGCTCGCAAACGCGAGACGTTGTCTCGTGCCGGACGCTGGACGGCAGACGACGCGAATAAACGGCGTCGCGCCGTCTACCGCTCGGCCCGCGGTGTGGCTACGCGTCGCGAGAACCAACGAGAGAAGACACGTTCCAACCGACTGTTATCGTCTCTCTCTCTCTCTCTCTCTCTTTCCCCTTCCTGTCCCTCCCCTCTCTCTGTCAATCTCGATTCCTGGCCCTCAAGATCCTTCTTCGTCGACTTTCCGCTTTGTTCTCCGCGAAAGAGAAATATCCTGCTATGATTTACAACGTAGTTCCGCACATCCTCATATGCACATCTCAATCCTGACCACGAGATTCTTCTCCGTGAAAACGTGTGTGTGAACCTATATGTCAAATAACGTTTCACAGATTCACGGATCACGGACGACGCGATGTTGTGTTGCGCATCTCGTATTATTTTCTCTTCCTTCCAACTAATGCACTGACATATTACAGCATCGTAAAGTCTACGAAACCCGTGAAACAGCGATTATCCCCGTTGCGCAACGCGAACCAGAGCATTGCCGACGATGCGTTAGCATCTGCTAAGAAAACCGGAAAGTGCTTCTTCTCGTCTTCTTGGAAAATCGTCTGGGTACGCGGTAGGTATTTGTGGACACCGTGCCAGTCGCTAACGGATGTTAATCTCCAACGACCAAAGAGGTGAGGCGGTTTCCAGGATAAAATAGCTGAAGAAGATAATAGAGCGCTCTCTCTCTCTCTCTGTCTCTGTCTCTTCTGTCCTTCTCTGCCTCCCCCCCCCCTCTCTCTCTCTCTCTCTCTCTCTCTCTCTCTATTTCGACGCCGATCGCAGCGAGTCCACCTCGTAACCTGTGAGAACAACAGCTGCAAGGATAATGGCGATAAACATTGTGATAAAAAGAATAGAACGAAATTTTCTACCAACTTTTTCGTCGATCGAGTGCGCGCGTAATTGCGCTCGCGATTACGTAAACCGATCGATGATTGAAAGTGACTCTGTAACGTCGCACGTATCTTTTAACCCGATTCCTTGACCCGGTCGTGACTAGCTCCGACTAGACCGCTCGTGACACGAGGAAGCTCTCTTTGATCGGCCATCTCCCTCCGAGAATTTCTTCTCATTCGACGATAAGAAGCGATCGAGTCGCACGTCATCGAGATTGTCACCCAGTCCGGTCCTACTTGACCTGCTCATCTCGTATATTCTTTTTCATCGTTGTGTGTGTTTCTTTTTTCTTTTTCTGAACAAGCTGCAGCGTTTTCTCATTTCTTCTCGTCTTGCCTCGCTTCGTTCACACAGGAAAATATATATTGCGTTCGAACGTTCGTTACTTGTTTCAACTTGCTCATCTCATATGTTTATTTATATATCAGCGAATCCATCACTGCTTCTTCGCAAGCCATTAAATTTATTCAAAGTACATTTCCGAATCTCCTAACAAGTTTAACATTTCAATCAAATATATGTGTTAAATTAAAAGAGAAATTCAGTTTGCTTGTTACATAGAGTCGAAGCAATATTTCCTTCAACAAAGCTTTCTAATATACTCTGGTAAAGAAAATTAATTCCTTTTTTGTGCACAATGATGTAATGAGCTTTAGTCAAATTTACGTTGAATATATTTTAAGACTATTATCAAGAAAATGTTCCTTGTTGACGATAACTAAAGATTACTTAAAAGATGGAAAATGAATTGAGTTTAAATTGTCGGTTTTCTTAGCATATTTTTCTGTGTGCAGCCTGGTTCGGCCTGAGCTAGCCTAGCCTCCTTTAGCCTAAACTCTGTCACGCTACAAAACGCACGTGCGTAGGTGTCTTACGTAAGCGATCTTATCGACTTATCTGCACTCGTGCGACTAGTAAAAAGAAAACAATATATCACACTTGCGACGTAGAGTGATATATCAGTCTCTGAGGTGTATTCACGCCAAAAAGATGTGAATGCACACTCCGCTCGACAACTCAAATCACTCAATTTCACGTACGTATTATTACACGCAATAAGAAATGTTTCGCAATATATTGTACAAGTATCTTATTACGCGCGCAAACGCTCAAGAGAATCGATGGAGAGAAAGAGAGAGAGAGAGAGAGAGAGAGAGAGAGAGAGAGAGAGAGAGATTAAGAAAAAATATTATTTCTCTCTTTATATGTACTCTATATACTCAATTTGCGCTTAATCGGAAGGTAATTTATAATCGGAAAGTAATTTATAAGTTAAAATGATACCTAAAATTACATAAATTGAACAAACGATGTCTTGCTACGAAACTCATTGATCACGCGTAGATAAATTATCCTACGGGTAATTACGTCGAATTTAAACGATCATAAAATTGGGATTCCAAAGAGGCTCATACGCCGTTTCCAAGAAGCGATTTGTCTCATGGAACACCACGCAACACTCCAACGGTCAAATGAGCGTATCAATGAAATAATGGAAAAGAATCTCCCGCAAGACGGGAGGAAAATAAAAGAGAAACAATTGGTTTCATTCTCTTTCGCTGTATATCCATCGTATAGCTGATGTCACGCGACGACATAACGACACAGAGAAATCTTCTCGAGTCGCTAACCGTATGGATACAATTGATGCCTATATTATACACAGGGTATGACGATACAACATTAGGTCATTCTTTCATTGAGTAATCTCAAAATGCAGGAGTAATCTGTAACGCGACCGTCATGGGGTCATCGCGCGATTGTGCCTTCGAGGAAATGTCTCTATCTGAGATGATTTGCGGCTAATTGCATGGCTGATTCTGCATCATGTCAAAGAAAGAAAGAGAGCGGTGAGAAAAAAGACCAACTTTTTGAAGAAGAAAAAGAACGTTGTTTGTTTTCTGTATCATCAATATTTACTCGCCGATGTTACATCAGAATCTTAAGAAGAAGAATTAGAAGACATCGAAGCTTGAGAAGACACGGAGGGCATGCATAACGCGGTGCATAGATATCGCATAGTTTTAAAATCGTCCGAGAGGTACATTTCGATAGGTCCGATTAGAGTCTCCGAAAAGTATTCTCACGTTCAACGCTTATGCTCAACGAGACGCCAAAGATACAAAAAAAGAAAAGACCAGCTCTGACAAACTACGCAGTCTCCAGTTCCTCCCCGGAAGCGAAATGACGTAATTCGGATCTCGGGAGGTCATAGGCTCTACACGCCTCTGTACCCTCCCTCTCTATCCTACGACTAGCCTACGACAAGAACTTCATGCGACGGAGGAATGATTCGTTCCAAACGCGTTTTCTGAAAGTTTCACTCTTCTCTCTATAACTGCGCAATCGAGACCCTTTATTTCGCAGATTTGACCAAAAGATTACAAAACATCTCATTACCCAAATGACTTTATATCTTTATTGAGATACGTTTGTAGAATAATATCTCTGTTGACCCTAGGTATACACACTTATTTTTCGCATACGTAGATGCTATATTCTGGGATCTGAAGAACCCCAGCTACTTTTTTTATTATAACTCCGGTAAAAATCACCGTACTTTGACATTTTTTCCCGATTGTTAATAGACTGATAAACACATATATTTATTAAAAATTAGGATTAAATCATAATAAAACATCATATAATAAAGACGTGTTGAAACATTAGAAATATTCATAAATGCAAAGGAAACGTTATTTTACCGTAATAGCTTGAAAAATGCATATCTTTTTTGATAATAAAGATAATTGAAAAAAGTTTTCAGATTTTCAAAGGACATATTTCAAGATACAAAGAAAAAAATGGTCGCTTAAATATTGGAATATTATTATGAAAATTACAAGGCTCCAAAATTGACGATTTTTCATATTTCTATTTTCTAGTGGTTTTGCATACAAGTATAAGAGTTAGGATTTATGTTAAAAAATATAAACTCAATAATTTGTAATAGAAACAGGGACAGAAAAAGAAAAATATCAATAATTTAAAAGCGGCAAATAACACATTTACTCAACGAGGCAGTATTATTTTGGGCGTTTAGTCCGTGTGTTTCTGTCTTCCAATAAAAATTCATTCTTTTTACATTACTTATTTAATCTAACATTTTTTAGAATATATATTTACATTATGAACTCGAATAAAATTAATTATAAAATATACTTACTTGCAAAAAAAGTTGCACGAAGTACACACACTGGGGTGTACACACTGGGGTCTAGGAGATCCCGAACTTACTTTACGTGTAAATTACTACAAAACCGACAGACAATTGACTGCTCCAACAGTTGCAATTTACAGAAGAGACTTCAAATTTTTTTTACATGGCGGTCATATCCTCCTTACTTATTCTCTCTACTAATATTAGAGTTTCAAACTTTGCCTGGGGTCTCGCAGACCCCAGTATGTATATCTAGGGTTAATGTGACAAGGATATAAATAAAAACGTCCGACATTGTACTATTCTCCGTACATATTTCGTCCATACGACATTAATTAGACCGAAAAGATGCGAGCGTTAATCGTGAACGTGGGGAGGAAGCTTGGGCGATGCGTAATGTGCAAGAAAAGTACGTAGATAGTCGAGAGATCGCCATAGAGAGAAGAGTTTGCTCAACAAGTTCTCTCCTTCCGTTTACTTTCACAATTCTGTTACGTTAGATTCGCCGCGGCGTAAATTTGTGTGATCGCAGCGAGCGCTATAAATTCACATTATGACCGCGGTCGAGAGAAATTGCCGATGGGTCGAAGTCATGAAGAGACGTCAACGGCGCGAAGTCCTGCAATTGGCCGACAAGTCGGCGTGCCCCTGTCGAGCCTCAACGTATTCCCCTACTCATGTACATATATCGAGTTATCGAATGATCGCGATTGAAATGACCGACAGCCACGACGACTCCTTTTTCAGCTCTAAATCGATACGCACACGATCGGTAGATGCAACACGATCGCGACAATTCGACCTGGATCTCGTAGTGCGTAGATCGCGACCGCACGTCTCATCTTTGCATGTGCGCGATGCCACGACGTGACGTGACGTGACATGTGTAACGTGACGTGACGTGTATGACGTGACGTGACGTGACGTGACGCGATGCAGAAATTGTTAACGACGAGACACACGTTGCTCTGTTTACTTTCCTTACTTCAAAAAAAAAAAAGAAAAAACTAGGGATTGGATTCGTCATCAACGCTGAGCAATTATCACTTGATAACTTGGTGACAACTTGACTCGCTGTAAATGTTCATTTTGTTATCACAACAGACTTGTCAAGCTTTCGTCAAACTTTCATAGTGGAAAAATCGACGCTATTTACACATACAGACGCGTGTTGTATTTTCGTTGTGTAGCGACTGATGAAATATTATTTATCTGTTGCGCTTATCTAAATAATAACTTATTTCGACAGCTTCTCACACAATTATGAAATTCGCTACTGTAACGTTTGCTGTAGATCGCGTTTTGAGCCTATAGGTCTTGTCACGTATTATCTGACAGTTTCCCAAGCGGTGTTACATCAGACAACGAAAGACGGCGCACCATTTATACGCTTCTATTGACGCCGCGATGCTCCGATCGGCAATTCAATCTGGAGCGTTATTACTTGTGCATTAAGTCTACAGCGATAGCGATGCGTAAGTACAAATTGATTTATCAACACATTGAATGCGTGCACATGCTCCGTCTATCTCATTAAATATGTCAAGTGCGAAAAATTGATGAATGCGAGCGACGAAAAATCATGCATTTGAAGTTGTCTCGTTACATTCGCAATTGTAATATCTAAGCATTTTCCTTCCTTCCTCCCCCCTCTCTCTCTCTCTCTCTCTCTCTCTCTCTCTCTTCCCTCCCCTTCTCCCATCTTCTTCGTCTTCTTATTTCTCTGCCTAAATCTCTCTCCCCTCTTCTCTCAACGAATGATACTCTGGCACAGCAGCTAGCCCAGCCTATATAAACTCCCGGCGACTCCAAAGCGTGTTCACTCTATACAAAGAAGGCAGTCTATGTAAAGGTAAAATCTCGTGATATATACAGCACGCGTACGACTCGGAAAGAAAAAGAAAGACAGAGAGAGAGAGAAAGAGAGAGAGAGAGAGAGGGAGGGAGGGAGAGAGCGAGCACACGCGCGCGGGATACGTTCGAATTCTAATATATATTGACGTCAAGTAAGAAAAAAAGAGATCAGCGTCTCTGATCCCCGACCCCGATCCAAATACATATTTCAACTATCACCGAGTGCGTCGGCCTTTGACGTTGACAACCTTGTTGTTACATACGTCGGTACTTTCGGACAAAGCGCTTAGATTCGCTCGTCACTACTTCTAGTGTCTGTGACGTGCATATGCGCGCGCCTCGCGCGCGCTTTGCGCTCGCCAAGGTGCCAAGCGATCTCGAGTAAAGATCAAGTACTCGACATCTACGAAGAATCGCGCAAAGAGAGGCAAGAGTGAAGAAATCAGAAGGACCAAAGGAAGTCAAGTGAGAATGTCAAGGACGAATTACAGCGCCGCTGATACAAGGATGGTGGTAGTCGTCATGATCGTGGTTACGTTGTGCTATCCAACTGTGATCGACACGGCTATGGTAGTCAGGACCGAGGTAAGATTCCATGTGATATCTGATGGTTAGCGATAGCAAACTGAAAGTAAACGTTAAACATGCGATTCGCGTTTTTACGGAAGAGTGGATAGAACGAATAACAAGATGGGACGTCTTCTTTTCTCGCGCGTATATGTTAAGATGTGCGCGTGCGCGCGTGATCCAACGACATCTTTCTTATTTAGAAACAATAGAGACCCTTGACATGGACATAGTATACATGGACTCCGAGTGTCCTATGTTCTGTCGTCTAATAGAGTGAAGCCAACATCTAGAAAGAGAGCAAGAATAGATGGACTATAGTTTTCTTCCTATTTTGTCACTTTTTAGTTGCATCCATTTCTCGTTTCCATAATAATATAGAGCGCAACAGCACCCCGACTAGACTGGCAAGTAAAAGTCTTACTTAAATCTTATTGCACACTTTGTTTATGCAGAAAGAGACAGAGAACAGAGGGGCTGTACATATTGGCTTCTCTTTTCTGACTGTATGCGGAATCTATGTATATTATGTCTATGGTCTCTTTCTACATGTCGGCTTCAGTTTCCTGGCTGTATGCGAGGTCCATGCATACTACGTCCATGACCCTTGAGTGTAGAGACTGGCCATTAGGGGGCTCCGCGTGATTGGTGCACGTGACTTGTGCCCACTAAATGGCAACGCCAAAATAAGTTAGAGTGAGAAAAAATATACTCGTCTCACTCTACTTATTGCACTAGTGCAGCAGTGCAGCGAAAAAATAGACCACACACTTCTTATAAGCTCACATATTTGCGACCGCCATTTTGTGGGCTAGTTAGCCAGCTCTCTTGAAGGGTCTCTAGAAACGGGAGCGTCCCGATTGACCACGGTATGATTGGACACAACCAACCGATGCAAAAAATTATCTAGTGAATTACCAGGTCGAACCAATCATTACAATCTGTGTCCAATCGTACCGTGGTCAATTGGACCCCACCCTCTAGAAACAAAAGACATGCGCGCCATCGCTTGGCGATCGAGCCGACTAACGTTGTTATGATCGATTTAACCTTCGAGTTTACGAACGAGTGCACGAGATATACATACACGTTCGATGAATCGATCGTTTCAACCCGGCTTATCAAACAAGTGCCACGATATGGTGGCGCGCGGCTTAAATGAAGAATTATGAGTTGAGTCTCTTTTCACGAATCGAGTCTACCGGGCCGAGATAACCGCTGATAATTTCGTCGCGCATACCAAACTTAATTGCAGACGCAACCTCGCAGTTACTTACGTGTCGTGAATTGCTGCAATGTACTCTCTTCTTTTGTCACTCTCGCTCTCCTCTCTCTTTTCTCGTGTCCGAGACACGTATTATGGAACGTGTTTCCGAATAGATCGTGTTTCCAACGAGTACTATAACACGTATCCATATTTTATTGCACTTGACGTGTAAGAAACCAACCGTATTCGCGTGTTTGTAGATCATATCCTTGCGCGAGTCGAATAATTTCTTCAGAAAATAACAGCATTTATATGTAATGTCTGTCGCATATCTTTTCGTAAATGGAATTATTCGTTAGTTCCACTTGTCCAAGTGATCGATTCGTACTTAATAACCGTGTCGAAAAAAAGAAAGAAACGATTCATTATTTAAATACATTTCCTTCCTCCGCACAGATTTTTGGTCAACGTCTACAAAATGTAGTTTTGCACGGACCTAAAAACACGAGAGTTCTACGGAGTACGGAGGGAAACGAGGACGACCAGAGGCGGTACTGTTACAATTTACCTTGTGCGTGGGAGGTCTATAATCCGCGTACGCGCATCTCCGAATACGTTATGAAAAATCAGTAAGTACATGTAAGCCTCACCGTCGCGTCTTCCAACTGAAATGTTTAATTCCTTTTTTGTTACGGCTCGCCTGAAAAATCCTGATTACAAGCACGTACGCGCGAGTTGAACAATCTTTTTCTTTATCGTATTGCGTGTATTACCTTTGCAGCTGCGAGTGCCCGGATAGCACTTACAAGTGCGTGCGCTACCACGACGTCCTGCAGTCGGGCGCGTATCAGTACCGCTGCCGTCAGAACACAACGGCGGACGACATCGAATATCCCAAGGACGCTAACTGAAACAGGGCTTCATTTCAATCAGTTTAAATACAAAAGACGTGACGTCCATGCAGATATCAATTATTTCTTTCTATAGGCAGTACAAATGGGACTCACAGCAGCCGGCCGCATTCCTACCACCAGTAAATTTCGATAATAAGGAATAATAGAAGGCGACGAGATATTACGACGAGCTATATAATTTGTAACTTATATTCATGTGCGGTAACATGTCAACTTTTCGCGTTTTTCATCTCTTTTGAACAAAAATCTGATTTCGTCTGTATGGATATCACATCCTTTTTAAGTAATATAATAATAATATGTTATGCGAAGTATAAGGGCATATTATTATTCGATGAAATGTGCAGAGGCAAATTTTTCACCCACGTTATCTCTTGTACTTAACAGAATCGACTTTTTATACTTTACGAAATAGAGCAGGAAATCCCACGTTGCTTTACCCTCCTTTTGCGTGTATAACCACAGGACAAATGTAATATTATTTATAATAATATATCGCATAGAGAGAGAGAGAGAGAGAGAGAGAGAGAGAGAGAGAGAGAGAGAGAGAGATACAGAAAGATGTAGAGTTACAAAACTATGAACAAAGCAATTGACACATAATGTAAACCTTTGAAATTCCGCCTTCACCTTTTGAGAGCGAGAGAAAAGGTGGACTAAATTGAAACACGGTAGAAACGTGTATTGTACGTTTTACCAAACATGCGATAAATTTTCTAGTAGCTGCATTCAAAAGAAATTTTCTATAAAGCCAAGTTGCTATATGCGCTGCATGACACATTTTCATAGCATTTTCATAGCATTTTCATAGTACTAAACGTGCCACTTGAGATTAAACATGACGCAAAACTGAATCAGCACGAAAGAAAGATCTCTTCTTTCTTTCATATTTCGATGTAATCGCAAATTTGAAAATATCAAATCTGATCGCACCAATGCGTGTCGCAAACATCGGTGTCTCAAGGAGACGGAGATTTAGAAATAAGTTAATAGTAGGATAAATATTTCAGTTGTATTCGTGCGCAGTATTTCACTTTTAATATTACTTAATTGATATACTAAAAATATAAGTGTCGCTCTAATTGCCACACTAAACATTTATATATATATATATATATATATATATATATATATATATATATATATATATATATA
>NW_022639460.1:3384872-3388331 GCF_010583005.1 Odontomachus brunneus | reverse complement strand
ATATATATATATATATATATATATATATATATATATATATATATATATATATATATATACACAATCATTTATCTAATTTTATCATTTTTCACATAATAAAAGTGTTTCAAGATACAACATTCCCTCTGTATCACATTTCTGTATCCCTCTTTTTCATTTTATTCAAGCATATTCTAACACTACAAGAAAAAGGTATCAATGAAAGAAATACGCACAACGGTATTTTTTATAATATTAATAGTTTATTCATATTAGTAATGATTTGTGCAAAATATATCAACATTAAATTATTATTCTCGAGTAGTAAAATTGCCTGTACATTTATTTTTGATACATGAGAATATAGTTTTAGAGAATTAGCGCGATTTTTTCTCGTCAAATGTAATAAACAGAAGTGATTAGACATCGGAAGACCGCGTCTATTTGCCTCTCTCTCTCTCTCTCTCTCTCTCTCTCTCTCTCTCTCTCTCTCTCTCTCTCACACACACACACACACACACACACGCGCGCGCGCGCGCGCGCACTCAACACACACACCCACATACATACTTTCTTTCTTCTCATTCTCGCTCTCCTTTTGACTTTTTTCTTCATTTACATCGCGTACGGGGAAATACCTTAATAAACATACAATCACGATATCATAATAACTCAGAGTTGTAGTGTGTTGTGTGTAATGTACTCCAAACTACATGAAATGCTAGATTATAATAAAATGTAGTTATACTATTTTAGCGCTGTACCGTACAGATGACAGAGCTCTGAGAGGACGAGACTTGATATAGAAATATATAGTTACCATACCGATTTGTGTGCTCACGTCGTGTAACACGTAAATATTATTTGGACACTATTCTCACCAAATTTTCTAAAAGTTAACGGGAACCCGGCCGAATAAATCGAACTCGTGCCACATGTATTATATTAGCATCGCAAATCAGTATTTTATAAATCGGCTAACGAGTCTGGTTAGTTCGCCATCCAGTGTGGTTTGATTGAGCTTCTTCCAAATTATTTCCCTTTTCTTTTTTACTAAAAGAAACATACACGCCGATCGCATAGTCGATAAACATTGGCAACAGCACATCGGTATTCGTGATCGACGATTAAATCAGCCGTAAAGTAACGAGAAACGTTACGCTTAATTGGTGAATTGTTATATACATCGTGTAGCACGATACGTCTACACAATTCTCGCGCCTGGTTGGTCAATAACACTTCCTAATTGTTAATAATTTACGCCGTGTAAACTTTCGATACACTCGGACTCCGTCGCATTGTGTTCAAGAGCGTTATCATCTCTAAAAAGTCTTGAATAATTTCCATGTTAGAGTCTCGGAGGCCAAATGCAGAAGGTAAAATCTGGAGCTTTCTTTGTACTGTATTTATACATATATCTGTATATACACGTGTGATTGCGAATCTGTACAGATGTGTATAGGTACATTACAAGTATATATACACACACAGATGTACGCGCATTTCGTCATATATATTGTGACAAGAAATGCCAAGTGTAACATAATTGGTGAGACAAGATGAGGAAAACAAAAAACAAGTTGACGAGTTTTAAGGCGTAATCGAGAGCAAAGTATTCATATACATAAAGACGCAAAATGTCCAGTTTTCTTTTTTTGCATAATAAATCTTCGGTCGCTTAAACATATCGACTTAATTAATGTAAATTAAATTTCGATGGCAAATGATACAAATTCGAAGTTGGATTGCTTCCGAAAAATTACTACTGAAAAACAAGTTGAAGTGTTACCGATAAAGTGTAATACGCGACACGTATTACAAACACGCGATACGTGTGTTTGTACAACAGAGAATAAAACTTCATCATAGCGTAATACGAGATATAGTATATAGTAAAATATGGACGCGCACGGTCATTGACCAATTATGTTCTAAAAGAAGTGCCAAATTTTCTCAAAACGTCGTGGCAACCGAGCTTCGTCCGTATCGATCGTTTTATTTCTTAACCCTAAGCGTCTTGTCAAAAGTGTTTCGCTGACTATATAAACGATAATTACAGAGATAATACAAAGATTAACGTACGAGTAAGATTAAACGCACGGGTCTGTCAACAGATCAGACTGCAAACGTTCTACTCGGTAACGATTGTACTGCCGATAAGGAGAACGCGTCTGATCGTTGTCCGTTATCACTCGTGTCCTATGGGGAATTAAGTTTTCATAACGTCCCATCAACCAATCTTGACACATTCGATGCTGGATATCGGCGACATTCTTGGATGCCCATGATGAGAGCCAATGATGAAACTTGGCGTTGAGACGCTTTGTTACGGTTGGATGGCACTATTAACACAAGTTATAAGAATGTTGTAACGTTACAGCTAATGTTCAAGTTTGTGACTCGTTAGTTAATGTACCTCTCTTGCACGACTGAACGAGTTCCGTTTGTAGAGAAACGCTTCTTTGCTGGCAACATAAAGCATGTGATAGCTATTGGGATTAAATCTACATTGCGTCTCGTCGGAATTGATAATGTCCGGAGCATCAGTCGCATCTGCCAATCTTAAAGAAGCAGGCCTCTTCAAAAGCGCCATATTGTCTAGTGATTTCTCTTTATCAGTCGATCTATCACAATAAATTGGTGATAGGAGTTAGTTAAGTTTGTGCATTTTATATGCATGTCGAGTGTATTTGTATTATACTTACTCTAATATTTTCTCCGCCTGATTAGTATTAGATAGAGATGTTCTCGTTAATCTCGCTGCTCTCTTTCGCCACTGCCTAATATTACGAAACAAAAAGACGGGTTTGCGTCCTGCTGAGATTCTGCCTAAACAGCTCCAGCCATTTCCGTCAATCTATAAAAATCACGATACATTTTTATGTTATTTCCAGATAATATTTTATATGATGTGTGTGTTTGTGTGTGTACGCGCGTATGTGTGCAACACGTATAATAAAATCACAAAGTTTTCCATTATTTTTACAAAAGTCTACACAGTACATAGCGGAGAAATTCAAAAAATTTGTTATCATCATTATATAAAATACGCGCACAAAATACACAATGCGGTGAATTTTTCTGTTATTCTAACACATATATACGCATCGTTATATCGATTATATACGTGTACTTTATGGGTCCGTATTATGTCAACCAACACGCGATTGAAAATATATGTACAAAATTTTCAAAAAGAGAGAGAGATTCTCTTGAAAGTTCTTCAATACATATGTTTACGATCGATACATGTAAAATCAGGAAGTGAAAAAAAAACATGAATACAATATTACATCATTGATATGTATTACTACAATTAGTTGTGATAGAAAAGAGATATATTACTTTTGTTTCATGATAAGTAAAAGATAAACGAATGGAAAGTTGAATCGTGTTGAACAAATTTGCTATAATTTGTAATGGGATATGTATGTGCGAGAGAGAGAGAGAGAGAGAGAGAGAGAGAGAGAGAGAGAGAGA
>NW_022639460.1:3381531-3383977 GCF_010583005.1 Odontomachus brunneus | reverse complement strand
GAGAGAGAGAGAGAGAGAGAGAGAGAGAGAGAGAGAGAGTAAAAAGAAAGAGAGCGTGTATTTGTATGTGTAAAAAAAAAGCGTGTTATATATCGAATTTTACAATGACTGCATCTATAATTTGAAAATCTGTTGTTAAAATTATTCTAGATACATGGAAATAAACGTATAAAACTCGATGCATAGAAAACAATATCTTGAAATGTACGAAGTAAAATAATAAATTTAGTGGTACAAAAATGACGTTAGACGATAATGTTTAAAATCGTTCGTGTATTTCAATATCTCTCTTCTATACAATGTTGTCATCTATTATTATATGCATATTTCTTTCATATATATATTACAATTACATACATATACACATGTAAGACACTGCTTTCTCATCAAATATGTATGTAATGTGAGAAAGATAGAGGTCTACCGTATTTATATATATACATATATACGTATGTATAAACATAAACGTAGGTACACCAAATATCCTGGACCAACAAACGTTACTGACATTATCGAATGTTTTCTTTTATTTAATAATATCTGCAAACTATAAACTAATTAACACAGTAGTGCGAATCGAATATGATTCCTTATTTACGTTATCGAGTAAAAACCGCTGCATCATCATCGTTGTGTCACAGAAAAGAAAAGAACAGTCAATGTAATATAGTCGATCGTCTACACACACCGGTTTGTAGCGGAAACACTACAAGAGAGCTGATAATAATGCCGAATGAAGCAGGAGCGGGGACAAGCAGAGAGCCGAAAGAAACTTTCGATGTGTTTTGAAACAAGTCTATGACATGAAACATGAAAGGAACATGAAAGAATCGAAGAACGACAAACAACAAAATTATTAAGTATTCCAGGTTGAACGCTTTGTTGACTCTCTCTCTCTCTCTTCAATAGTACGGGTTATATAAATAAAATAATGCGACTTATTTTTCTTCCGATTAAAATCGTGCCCTCCCATGATAAAATTGTAGTTAATTCGAGATACTCAAACGGGAAAAGAAAAAAAAAAACTGTAGTCATATTGATAAGAGGATGATTTTGTCTGTTGCCTGCTTGCCGGTCCAATCGAAAAAAAGACAAGTGTACGATTGAATTTCTATTTACAATTTGTACAGTGACAAAATAGTACAGTTGAAACAAATTAGCAAATATTTCTTACATATGCACGTTGAGAGTTTGATTATCTGTCTCAACGCGCGCGCATCATATTCAATTTACCAATTTTGATAAATTTCACTTTACAGACGTAAAAAATGAAAAGACTATTAATGCAATAATCTCACAGCAGCGCGGCATTCACTATGTATTGAAAAATCTCGCAGGTATTAATATTGTTACATATCTTTTTTATGTAATCTTTCTACATTTGTGTACAATCCTTCTCCCCCCTTCCTGTTTAGATATAAACTAAAGATGTTAGAGCATTTCACCGCCGCTAGACTTTCCGCGACCCGAGTATCGATAATGTATAATATAACCCCGGGTGGTCGCGCGAGAGAACGCGCGTATCAAAGGTGCGCGGGCAGCACGGCGAGCGGGCGGACTACTCGAAATCGCTGCTGAACACGCTATTGGAGAAACGGTGTACGTCGGCGCACCTTGTTCGCCGAGACGGCGCATCGAGTTGCCCTTCTCTGTTCGTTACTCTCATTAGGCTCGACGATCGCCATTTTGAACGGTTAACGGGTTATTATCGCGAGTGATGTGTGAAATGGATAGGATGCTCCTCGCAATCAATATCGACGAGAAACACCACACTGTGTCGTCGCTGATCGGTGGGTTTATACTTTCGGGACCGGATAAGTAACAATGGGCTGGTTTTATCACCGACCGATCGTTGTGTACAAGAAGAGAGAAAAGAACGAAAGAGAAAGAGAGACAGAGAGCAATGGTGAGAGGGAGTGGATGAGGAAGAATGGTGGCAAGAGAGCGCGAACTTGCAAAATACGTAAAGAGAGTGTAAGATTCACGAGCCACAATTGCCAAGATGTGCCATCCTCGTTCGCATCCTCCACTTTCCATTCTTCGTACGTAAGTACATACGATATTAAAGTGTCTCGGTTGCGACCAACATATTTAA
Source organism: Odontomachus brunneus (assembly GCF_010583005.1). Taxonomy (NCBI): domain Eukaryota; kingdom Metazoa; phylum Arthropoda; class Insecta; order Hymenoptera; family Formicidae; genus Odontomachus; species Odontomachus brunneus. The sequence goes on along the minus strand of NW_022639460.1, from coordinate 3,381,882 downwards.
GCTACAAATGCAACGCAATGCACAGAGAAGCGATTCACGGTTATGTTGATACCAAGAGATTCAGGCACAAAAGAAAATGATTCGTAAAAATATTCGATAAAACATTATCGAAGAGAGGTGTCACCGACAAACGCTATTGTGTCGATACCATGCATGCGAATGTAGAACTTTGTACGAACGTTAAAGCTGTAGCTGCAGCTGCATTATCGCGAGACGCTCTTTGGTAATATCATTGATGAAAATTGTACGCGTTTAAGATTATATATATATTTATATATATATTTATATATATATTTATATATATATATATATATATATATATATATATATATATATATATATATATATATA
>NW_022639460.1:3374654-3380425 GCF_010583005.1 Odontomachus brunneus | reverse complement strand
TATATATATATATATATATATATATATATATATATATATATATATATATATATATACACACACACACACACACACACCACACACCCACACACACATATATATATATAAAATTCAAGTACAATAACGAAATAGAAATATATATCGAATTTTTGTCATTTTATCTTATTTTCCTGCATTCTATAAACAAGAGTGTCGAATCGTAATCTATCGAAACACGTGCGTTTTATCGAATCCACGTCTTTTTACAAAATTGTACTAAACGTGTATATATCATTGGTGCGTCGACTGCTCCGTTGATTTCGATGAAAAGAAAACGTTCGATAGAATTTAACTAAAATACTGCAAGTAAACAAGCAATTTCTAGCGTGTATCTTTTTCCTCTCGTTTTGTTGCAACTCTACTGACGCTATGTTTCATTTCATTGACACAATCAGTTATGTTCTGTACGCAAATAAATCAAGTGCGTATCGTAGTGCCGGTGGTCTCATTGATGTTTCATCATAGCAGTCAACGTGCTTTAAAATTCAAAATGATAAATTTCATTCAATTAACGCGGATACTCGCGGACAGAAAGAAATTGCGAACGAGAGAGGAAGAGAGAACGGATTTTTAATCTACCCTCTTTAAAACGAATACAAAAAAATGTACAAGAAATGTGACTCGCGTTATAATCACGCGTAAATATGTATGTTGAGTATGTGACGATCTCGACGAAAATGCATTACAGAAATGTTACGCATACAGTGCACATAAAATCATCATATTTTCGATTCTAATTACGTATATTAAATGTAAAGAGTCTGTTTCAAATAATCTGTTTTAAAGAAATATACAAAACTATAGTATATTGCTAAAACTGTGCAATGTAAATGAAAAATCTGTGCTTGTAAATGAAAAATCCGAGATAAAATCGTTATTAAAAAAAAAAAAGAAAAGAGAGAGGAGAAGATCAAAGATACACGTGCTCTTGGGTTTCTTTTGTAATCAAACGATGCGTACGATAACGACCAATTGTCCTCCGCGACCAAAGATATTAAAAAATATATATTAAAATATTTTGAAATAGATATTAAAAAAAAAAATATATATATATATATATATGAAAATAAAAAGCACTTGCCGACAAAGAAAAAGAAGAAAAGTCACTTTCAAAAGTACTACAATTGATCTAAAGTAGCTTCTGCGAATTTACGCAAAAACCAAGTTTTCGAAGAAGAAGCGCACACGCACAACAGATAATTCCCAATCTAGCGCATGTTAAAAAGCGCAAAAAGCCAAGAATATGAAACCTTTGGTAAAATGACAAATACTACGGGATATTAATACTTTATACTGTCGCGTTTATCAAACATTACAGAATCGATGCAAAATTACAACTGACTTTCTATATACATGACATAATAATACAATACGTAGAGTGTCCCTGTTTTACTATCTATATTATTTATATACATAGCAAATTTTATATATATATATATATATATATATATATGTGTGTGTGTGTGTGTGTGTGTGTGTGTGTGCGCGCGTGTATATATATATATATATATATGTATGTATATATGTATGTATATTACGTATATACATGTGTCTCATAAAGGACGCAACAGTAAAGCTAGAAACACACTCAGCTTCACGCCACACCTCGTTAACTAAAAATCGATGCATACTTGTTTCATACAAAGGCATAGCGCGCGCGTCCTACTACAGCCGGATCCTGCAAACTATTCCTAAATTATCCGTACGTGCTATGCCATCGTATGGAACAAATGCGCACTGATCCTCCTCCACAGTGTATCCGAATTGGTTAATTTCGCACCGATTAACCAACGTGGATCAATTTCTCCTTGTGTAGAAAACACAGCTTTAACTATCTCTGAATAACGGCTCCGAGTAGCCAAATAAATGTACAGTTTCGATGTTTCTCTGAATGATACTTTCTCACTTTTGTATAAGAAACGTTGCAATTTTATGCGCACCACTTGTCATTTCGTCTACGTTTCTTGCTTGTCACACAAGGATATATGACTTCCACAACTTGTTTGATCTAGATTTTACTCCCCGAATATGCTTGTACATTTGTCTTGTCCTCGAAAAGTCTCAATCGAAATCAAACAATACAAAGTGTAGGCGTGTTGTTGTTACAACGTATAATAATGGCGTGGAAATCATGTGTTCACGTAAGCGAATAGACGATGAATAAATCCATATTTTTCTTTGTAAAGGCTTCATCATGATGTATTTTAATAAGAGCGCCGCGTGCGCGCACGTACGTGTGTGTATATGTGTGTAGGCGGATGCTGCATGTGTACATGTGCACGAACGTGTTCACTTTCGAACTTGACAATCTAATTTGCATGTGTACGTATCAAAAATCATATATACAAATTCATCTGACATTTACATTCTTTAAAACTTCTGTAGAATCTAATTCCTTATCTAATATAACACGAAGATATAATATCGAAAAAATAAAAATTCTGGAACATCAGAATTGACTCAAAACTATATTTATGATTGCTGTTGATTCAAAAGTGCGAATAATATCGAATGATATAATATAGATTTTTTACTTGTTCCACGAAAGATCATTTTCTTATGTTTCGCGTCACTTGTTAAATATTTCTCTAAGTCTTTTAGAGATTATGTAAGATATATTTATCCAAGTAGTCTTATATATTTCAGAGAAAATGGGCTTCTACGATTGACAATGCACGCGACAACGATACTATATAACATTTTAAAAATATTACCGATGTTTCTATAACCGCGATAATTTATTGCACCCTCATCGAGTCATCTATCCTTTTTAATGTAAGGATCGCATTGAATTGGGACATACAAGTTTACCATCTACTTTTGTTACCTGAAATTTAACTCGGCAAAAGCCCTTTATTCCCTATCCTTGTCATCGTTAACTCGAAAATTCTAGATATCTTGACATTTTTTTGACAGGAAAATCGATTCCATATCGCGGACAAAGCTAAAGAAAGAAAGAGAGAAAGAAAAAGTAGCGAGTCTTGTTTTGATAGGTCCTCTATCAAAATCCTCTACTACTGATAGTTGTCGATGCTTGTTTATTAAGTGTGTGTAAAACTAGTTGAATTATTCAATTACTATACATATTACAATAAAGAACACGACAAAAGAATAATATAAATGGTACATATTATCAGGACACCTAAAAAATTTGCTTCAACATCAAGATTGAATATAAAATCAATACCCAAACTTTAAAAATATTTAATACGTGAATAAAATATTATTAATAAAAGGCACATTTTTCCCGAAATATATAATTAGTTGGATAAATATATACACATTTGGTATGTGAAAAAAGGCATCCGAGATAAACTGTATCATTTTAATACTACTTTACATTCGTTATGGCACCATATTCTCGGATAATTTTGCGAAATATTAGTCAGTTCTCTGTTTCTGTTTTATACTACTTTTACCAGTATTTTACGACAATACGTATAGACATTATTACGTTGCTCCATAAAAATACTGCTTTCTGATAACATTCGTTAAACGAATGCATAACAATGGACGAAACGAATATAGAATATGTATGTGTATGTGTGTGTGTGTGTGTGCGTGTGTGTGCGCGCGCGCGCGTGCGTGCGTGCGCGTGTATGTGTGTACACACACACACACACACACACACACACACACACACATACACACACTCATGAAATTTTCCTTATGTTTATTCAAATTATGTCACCGATATTCTTTCTCGAAAAGAAGAATTAATTTTCCGAATACTATATAGAAAACCAAAACAGAAGTTGATATATGAAACCTTTTGAAGGTTCCGTATATATTTAAATATTAAAAATTGTGTATTGTAAAATGTAAGAATAATAGATACAGAGCGAAATACATTTCAATTACAATAAAATTAATTCATTCACGTGTTTTGTGTGTCGCGTTTAATATATTCAGTATCAACCGTATTTAATATATAGTATCAACTGTAAAGATATAACATGGAAAAAATAAAAGTAGAAATAGAAATAAAAATTAAAAATAAATTAATCAACAGAGAAAAAATCGTGTTTACGATAATAATATATAATTATTTTTAATTATATTAATTTTAAACATATTTATCTGATCAACGAAGAAGCAGTGCAGAATTTTCAATATTACTTCTCAGTGCTTCATAACTTTTATATGCGCTTATTCACGTGTGTTTTACACAATATAAAATTAAATAATAATAACAATAATGGACAATTTGGAAAATGCGTTATATAGTAACGCACTAGAAAATTTCATGTAATTTGCAGTATACCATACATAGGTGATACGAACAAAAGGAGCCTTGTGAGTCTTTTGCAAGTTTCCCCAATCATTATGAAATATTCAAAGTATATAGATTTTGCTGTTTAAAACTTGAAAGGACTTAGACCGGACTGATCGTACAGAAATTTAACAACTGATGGTATACGGAATCAATCAGAATACGTCCGACTGACTCACGTAAAGCATAAATAATCCTGTAGATTATTCGCATTCGTATGACTGTCCTACTACGTGGAGAAGAATATTCGCGCCGATATATTATAGATCATGATCTCCTCCGCATATATAAATCGCGTTCCCACTTTGTGACGAAAGATTGGTTTCCTTTAGAGGAGATCAATTTTCCGCGGAAGCGTCGATATTCCCTGTCACAATTAAATTCTACTTTTGGTAGAACCAAATACTATCGAATCTCCGTTTCTTAGGACATTGGACTAGTTGTACGCCAAATAAAAAGGACAAAACGTACAACTCTAATCACAGATGTCAATTACGAATCGCGAATGAATGTTAACTCAAACACTGGCAATGATTATGAAAAGGGATGTGGATCCTATACCTTCTTGCTAATGTCAGTGTTCTTGCGTTTTCTGCCCCTCCCCCCCCTTGCTGCCTGGTCGCTACTCACAGGATGATTGGTCGTCGGCTCACTCTCTGTTAAGGCAGGAGTATCTTTTGGACTAGTCTGACCAGTTGATGCGGAATACTTCTCAACATACGTCGTCCATTTTTCAGAGTCTGTGACGCCTTCCCTTTCTCTCTCTCTAGAGCCGCTATCTATCGTTTCGTCGCCCTCTGTATCTAGTAACTCTATCGTCATTTTACAGTCTTTCTTGTACTGTAATAAAAAAAACAAAAACAAGACGTGATGATGAGCGATTGGAATCGTAACACACAGAGATTAAATTGATTTGTAAAATACATCAATGACATCAATGATCGGTAAATTAAAATCAAGCATCATCCCGTACAAACGAAACATTCAAGAAGATTAAAGAGAGAACCAGTGCGGGGAGAAATGGCTCATTTTGAGAAAGACTGCATAAACTATCAAAACAGATGTAAATTAGTAGGCATAGATTTCTTTTTTTTCGTCGTTATCCCATCATTGTGTGCGACATTAATTTCCCATTAATTTCCTACGTGAATTCTATTAATCTCACTCAAAGATTCTACCGCTACAGGAAAGTACGTATGGTCAGACGAACCCAAATTTAAATCGCTTCTCATATCAATATAGATCAGTCACTCTATTATCGATTATCTATCGATTACATGAGAATGTCAATGCAAGAACGCCATATGTGTACCTACTAATTCTTATATCGAAACTCTACAATAGTCTCGATAACATACATCTTAAAAGAAAAAAAGAAGAATGGAAGGGGAAGAGAGAGAGAGAGAGAGAGGGGGGAGGAGAGAGAGAGAGAGAGAGAGAGAGAGAGAGAGAGAGAGAG
>NW_022639460.1:3369142-3374289 GCF_010583005.1 Odontomachus brunneus | reverse complement strand
GAGAGAGAGAGAGAGAGAGAGAGAGAGAGAGAGAGAGAGACTTACTATATATATCTTGAAACAATTTTCATCCGCCATTGTCTTTTCCGCTTTACGCTGATACGACAATTCTGCCCCCAATCTCATGTACGCCGTAGCGCACAATCCGCCGGCTCCACTACTCTCTTTAGGCTGACGTTGCTCCTTTTGAAACAAGTCCATGCATTGTTGACATATAGAATCTGAGACCAAGTGTTGCAACTGGTATGAGAGAGAAAAGGATTTTTATAAACTCTTGTACAAAATCCGGCGAAAGTCAAGATACGACGAAATCTGCCTATACTCACCTGTCTCACAGCGTACGTTACGACCTTATCGAGAGTAAAAGCAATATAGGCATGTATACCGAACATTTCTCGTAATGTATCCTCGTACGCAGTACTCTCCATATTTCCATCGAGAACATTTTTAACCATGTCCAAAAAAGCAGAATAATACTCTTCAACTTCAATTTCACCTACGTAAAGCACGAGAAGGAGTGGTTAATCATGAGATATCGTTCACTCTGCTTACTCACTTTTGTAAAGCAATTACTTACTTTTCGGTTTCAGTCTCAAAGCAACCGCTGTGCTTTCTTTCCGCTGCTGCTTATACTTGGATTCTTCCTCGATAAGAGTGTTTGCTCTTTCGCACATTTTTGTCAATCTCTCGCACAGTATATGGTGTAACCTCAAAAAAAGGTACCAATTATTACTGCTCATGAAAAGCGTGTACGCCTCCTCGGGATCAGTGGAGAGTGCATGAATGGGTACTTTGACATCGGATTCGGTTTTGATCAAAGTGGAAGACGTATTCGGTGACACGGGAGCCTTACTCCTGTTGGCCTGCAAACCTTGACCTAACGATGAACCGGTTGTCGTGGACTGGGAGTTGTTATACGCTGCCACGTTTATATCTTCCTTCTCGTCTATGGCACAACAAGAAAGCAAAGAGAATACGTGTGTTAGAACGAGCTATTTGTTGATTATTGCGGCAACGAATGTATCCGTCTTTCTGAATCTATCATAAGATAACGCAACAAGAAAACTTACCATCATCATCCCTCTCATCATCGCTAAGTTCTTGTCGTCTATAGAAAAAGAGATCGGGTATGAAATGCTTCAACAAAAGTTTGATGCGTTGCTTGTCTTCTTTGTGGATAGCAGTTTGTCGTTTGACATGATGAATCAAGAGATTAGCGGCATCATCCAACACAGTCTTGTCTTTGTACGGTAGCACGAGATGCGGACCACTATTTCCTTGACCATCGCCGCCACCCTCGTCACCCTGCTCATGTCGCTGTTGAAAAGAACATTGAAACGATTAAATTAGTCGAATTTGACCAACGATAGCGAGAGCTAATGATAAAGTATAAAGTACCAACCTCGTCGTACAATGTCTCGATCTCATTGAATAAGCTCTTGGACCTTAACGCCTTTACATCGTTTTGTTTAAAGTTAATTCCTTGATGGTCCAAAGATTTCAAGTAGTACTTTTCGTTTTGTTCCCTCCAAATTTTATTGAACCCTTTTTGCGCCTCCCGCCACTCCTCCTCCTTACTTTTTAAACGACGGAGTACGACCGGTACAGCCACTACAGGATTTTTCTTCAGACCATCTATGATATCGGCAGCTTTGTCACCGTATATCCTTTTTAACGCTCGCTGATGAATCGTGGGGGAACTGCCACCCAAGCAATCGTCAAGCTTGAACTTTTGCAATTCCTCTTGGCTCATCCTATTCATCTTTTTGTGAACACCCTCGAGCACTCTGATCGTCGCCGCGTTGGTTTCTATCACACCGTCCAACTCGAAACGCTCGTCCTCGCATCGATATATGGATTCTTCGTACTGAGTTTTCCTAGAATGAATCACACAGATTTCGTATTTCGTTAAAAAAGAATGACAGAGAAGGGAGAGAGGATTTGATTGGACAGAAATTACAAATTACCTGGACGTTACAAATGTACTGTCTTCGGACCAGGTTGGAAAGGAAACCCACGTATCATTGAGGACTTCTTTACAAAGTTGCGTCCTGCCACTACACTTTGGTTGTACATACGATTTTGGCAAAGCGCAGTACGACGCTCCTAATCGCTTGCACGCTGTGTAATCGATCTCGATCGCCAAGTCACCTTGCGGCCGTTCTTGATGGCTCCGTACAACATTGTTTGGAAAAGTTTCCATTCCCGTCGCGCTACTCGCGTTTGTCGTCGCAGTGGCGGACAAGTCGGCCAGATGACCAAGGAAATCTTTGAACCAACGCAGTAGTTCGGGGAAACGGCCGAGGAACGGTGTTATTAGCAGAATAAGTTCCGATTTCGACACTATCTCTTGATTAAAAAGTACAAGGCACCGAAGAAAATTTTCGTAGACTTCTTGCGACCTGAGTGCCTTTCGAACCTAAAAATACATCATTTACGTTTATTCGTGGAACCTGACCCAACTTGACACGAGAAAGATTGAAAATTATGAAGGATATGTTTTCAATATTCACCTTGTCGAAGAAAGCGTAGTCGTTCAAAGTACCATATTTGCCAGCTTCCGCGATAGTAATATCACGCATCGAAGCGACTTTGTGCTTCTTCAAAGGTGGCGGTCCGTGTTGCAAATTCCCTGCTGTTACCGAGGTCGAGAATGACGGACTTCTCTTCAACTGTCCCGTACTGTGTCCGAATTTCTGGCCACTATTGACATCTCTGATGCTCGGTCTATCCCGCTCGCGTTCCCGTTCCCGTTCCCTATGATCCCGACCGTCGCGCTCCAAACCGGTCGTGCCGCCGGATTCTCGAAGATCCCTTGTGATAGTACCGGAATTGTTGTACGACGTCTTCAGCCCGATTGGTTTCTTAACAATCGCCGCGTGATCATTGACCGATGTAGTCTTGTTAGTCTGAAACATGGCGGACTAATACGAATCAGAACAGGGCACTTTTTCCCCTTTTGTCGAGGGAGAAATTGCTAGGAAGAAGTAAGTGACTCACCAGTGAACTTTGTTGATTAGTAGCATCTGGCAAAAATTGTCCGAATTCAGCGAGCAGATCTTCTTGATTTTCAAACAATATAGCAACTTGACTGTAAACTTCTGCTTCCGTCAAGTGTTTTCCTCCGCTTGTACCGTAGCCAGAACTCGTACCTCCCATGTGACCAGACTCTTTTAAATTCCGCTGTTCTTTCTGATACGTATGCAATATCTCCAAGAAACGTTTGTATTTGTCCGGTTGTCCTTGGAACCGATTCTAAAAAAAGAGAGAGAAAGAAAATACAGAGCTCGCGTCGAAACCTTCGACGTGATTGACAACTATACCTTTATCTTATTGACATAGTTTATCGCATGATTGAATTCGACTGGTTGATTTTGTTGCGTTTGTCCACTATTCGTTACTCCATCTGCTTGACTTAGAGCCTGACTGACAGCTTGCGCCTGTGCAGTACTAATGTGCGAGTTGTTGTACACCGGTACCGGCGGTGGTGATGGCGCGTGAGTAGTTAAACTGTTGGTTGTAATACTGTTTGGCAAAGTATGGTGTATACTGCCTGACCTGTGGCAACGACAGATGTAATCGTATATTCTATAGTAACATATCGCAATCTGCGAACTCTTCTTGACAATTTGCAACACATTCTAACATTGTGTTTTTGTGTAGCGCGAGAAACACTCACCCTTGCATTATCTGTAAAACTGGAGGTGCTTTCGCAGGCTGAGTGGGTGGACTAGCCACAGGAGGTGAGCCAACATTCACCGTACAATGGTGCTGTGATAACGTGGCGGTGTGCGTCGCCGTTGGACTAGGCATACTAACGGACACTTGGAAGGCGTATCCTTGTTCGTTTGCTTGCACTTCTATCTTATAGCCTGGCGGAAGAAACGTATTGAAGCCAACGATGAGTTCAGGATGTCCTTTGAACAGATGACTCACTCGAGTTATAACACCTGGAGTATCTATACTTTGCGACTTAAATTCCTTCATGATATCTAAAAAATCATTGTACACCTGTGAAGAAAAATATTAAAATAATAAATGCCAAGCGTTTCTTTTCTCTGTCCTCTGTCGTACGACATGACTATTGTCGAACGTGTCAATTGACTGATGGATAGAATTCTCCTAAGATCTTTAATTTTTGCTTCAGGTATCCCAGAAATTCTCTATCCGACAGCCAATTGGAACGTCCGACAAGCTTGTCGTACGACATATAATATTAGCGTTACTACTGCTATTACTGCTACTACTATTACTTCTACTACTGCTATTGTTACTGCTGCTGCTCCTACTCCTACTACTACTACTATTAAATATACGATATATACAACATTTAAAAATGTCGACATAAATGCAGGCTATGCTATATTCATAATTTAGCTTTTTGTTTAATCACCTGCGGTTGATCACTGAATTTGTATTTCACTTGATCCAGGTACGATAACGCATCTTCCACTTTTAATCTCTGAAACTGTTGAGATCCACTCCCACCACCTAGATTAGGACCGGGTGGAGTGGAGGCAAGCGGCGTTACATTGCCTGAATGTACCTATAACAGCGAATGTAACTCTCTTAAAATTTCAAATTTTTCGTAATTTACGTTACGGCGTAAAGAGTTCTTTTATATTATAAACATTTAAAGATCGATTGAAAAGGATGTGTACCTTATGCCTTATTGTCGATTGTTGCTGTGTATGAACTTGATTTTGCGAACCCGATGTAGGTTGCTGGGAACCCATGTTATGGCTATTCCCGCTACTTATTCCACTATGCAAGCCACTGCTGTTTATGCTGCCACCGCCACACGTAGAACCGAGTCCTCCTCCTGTAGAGCCACTCGCCTGTTGACGCAGTAGTAACACGTTGAAACACACTGTACGACGCTCTATTTGTTATTTACTATTAGCAACTCACTTTAATGGAAGTCGATGCAGCAGTTGGCACAACAATCGCACTGGTGTACTGTTGTTGAGCTTGGGTACTACCAAATTGTATACTTCCTGGCATTTCTTTAGATGCAACAGATCGAATAGCTTGACCAGGTACGACAACACCGATTCCACCGCTAGTGTGATACTCTAAGCTACTACCACTGCCACCACCACCACCACTTCCTCCTCCTCCTCCTCCCCCTCCTCCTCCTCCTCCTC
>NW_022639460.1:3350326-3369005 GCF_010583005.1 Odontomachus brunneus | reverse complement strand
CACTTCCTCCTCCTCCTGCTCCTCCTCCACCTCCTGCTCCTCCTCCACCTCCTCCTGCTCCTCCACCTCCTAAGCCACTTGCTGCACTCACCGATGAATGCTTTAACGTTGCTGCTGCTGGTGATGCTACGTCGTCCAGCCCACGAACACGTTTCATTGCAAATCACATTGGATATGCTACAAATATAACAGATTAACAGATGCAACATCACATACATCTCAACTTGCACTTTGACTGCAACTTAATATATAATCGATAAAATAGTTGTCAACTGTCAGAGCACATGTGCTTTTAACAAAATATATTGCAAACTTGTACGAGGGTTACTTTTCCCTATATTAATGATGTGAATTATGTGTGCATTGTGTGTGGATAAGTGTAATTCATGTAGCAATAAATTTTCCATATAGCTTACTTACAAAGCTTCCAAAAATAAAAATACAATAAATGAGTGAATTTTCTTAGGTTTCATAGGATACGAGTGTTATATCTGCAAATCTTATTGGCACGACACATTTGTATTGTGTTTTGTACACACATAGTTTTTTAGAATTGTGGAATCCTCAAAAAGGGGCATGAGATGTGAAATTATACATCGAGACAAATCAATGACATGAAAATGTCAAAGGTGGTGAAAAGTGTTGTATAGTAAGAGTTACATGCACACAAAGTGACAAATAAGTGAGAAATAAGCAAGAATCTATTGGAATTGTTGATTCCGTCATATTGTGACATATTTAACCGCTTTGAGTGGATTGTTATTCACAAATAGGTATGCTCACTTACTGCTTGCCACCTATTATTTTCAAAGTATGTACTTTGGATATGCCATGTGTATACTTAAATATTTAAGCATCACCGAAATTCGCCTGCCAAAAAGAACGGTTATGTCGCGTGACAGAAACGTGCAAATTTGCACAAAGTTTTGCAAAGAATGTTATACCTGCGACACACAATGTTACGACAGTAATACTAAGCAGTTTGAAAATGACGCAAAGTATCAGTAAGAAATTGCTAGCTAACGTCTTACAAGACCACGCCGCAAAAACTCATACTCAATAATTGTATCGATCATTCTTGCCAATTCGTGCAACATATGCAAAAACGTATATTCTCCACGGCGTGGTGCAGAGAAATTGCCGATATAAACGACAATATCCACACACAATCAAACGGACGCGAATTTATCGTGTTAAAGTAGAGCGACGCGCAAGCTCATCGCGCGAGATACGTTACAAAAATAAATTATAACCTCGTGCTAGCTACGGGAGAGAGAGACGGCCGGAGTTGTGGACGCGACCTTGCGTATGCGTGAAAAAAGTCGCGGTGACTCCAAGACGAAGCTGGAGGAAGGCGCGTCCGTCCAAACATTGTAACCGCAACCGTGCGTGCATACATCTCGGCCCTTTCTCTCTGTCAGGTTCTCTCTTCGTACGTACCAATTTCCATCTGAGAAGAAGCTTCGCGTCTCCGAGTCCCACGTAGTCTCGTCGCGGAAGCGCGACGAGGGGAACAAGTGGTGGTGGTGGCGGCGGTGGTGGTAGTGGTGGTGGCGTCGAGATCGTGATACGTCCCTTGGTTCTTGCCGCGAATTGTGCACTGGCGTCTCCTCTATCTCTCCCGAAACTTTCGATCGCGTCGGCGGCAGTAGCGGCCGGGTTGGATTCCTGCTGCGTATGCACGCGCGAAACTCGCGCCGGTACAGCCAGGCCGCACGGACACCAGGCGTTCTATCGTCTCGTCCCGTCCCGTCCCGATTCCGTGTCTATGTCTGTGCCTGCAGTACACAATCGTTTGCGAGGAACGATTCGTAGAACGCGCGCGCGTTTCCAAACACGTTACCCGGTCTCTCGTATGTTACGCAATATTCCACGTAAATACATAACGCATTCCCTGAGCGAGGTCCCCGACGAATAATGTTCGTCCGCACCGCGCGCGGTCACTTCCTTCGCGTCGCCGCGATCACACCGCACACCTCACCTCACCTCACCTAACCGCACCGCACTGTACAGTACTGCACAACACCACAGCGTACCGTACCGTGCCGCGAGAGGAGACACCTTTTGCTCGCAACCCCTCGATCTATCCGTATCACCAGTCTCTTTCCTCGTGTCGAGCCTCGACGACGGCGTATATGATCGACCCTTACACTACAAAAGCTCTCTTTCTCTACCTTTAGTGCCTGGCTCGCTCGCTTTCTCTCTTCCTCTCTCTCTCTTTCTCTCTCACTCTCTCACTCACTCACTCACTCTCCCCCCCACGTCTTCTCTCTCTGTTTCTCTTCCGCTCGCGCCGTTCGCGCTCCCTCTTTTTCACGCTCTCACTCCCTCTTTCTTGTTCCGCTCTCTTTCTTCCTTTCTCACTCTCTTTCTTCTCACACACTCGGATTCTCCTTCTCCTTCTTCTCTTCCTCCTTCTCCTCCTCCACCCTGCGTCACAAAATTTCTGCCTCTCCCGCGCTGCTCTGTCTTTCTTGCTCCTTCTCGGTTCGTTATTTTTTTTCACGACCAAAAAATCGACAGTCTCAACGGGCCGGTTGGTCCGGTCGCCCGTAGGAATTCACTGTGTTCTCACTGCCACGAATATACACGCGCGCGCGCCAGGAAGATCACTCTCAACAACGGCGAAATCTCGTCGTGTGGGTAAACAAGCGCAGGACAATGTGCATTTTTACAAACAAGCACGAGCTTGAGAAACGTGTGTTCAATCAGACGATAGACTCGCCGCACTTTTCCGCAGGAGGTGACGCAAAGTCGCTCAACCACACACCCGTGCTCCTTCAGTGGTACAAGGCAAACTATTGGATTTTGTATGGCAAACAAGGAACCAACTGGCCGCGTAGCGGGAAGGGACGCAGTAGTGGGAGAAGGTACTGCGCAGGAGCGTATTTGCGCGACCAGCGTCTCTGTTACCAACCACTCGCGTCAGCGGCTTGCTGCTGCCGTCACCGCCGCCGCCGCCGTCGCCGCCGCCGCCGCCGCCGCCGCCGGCTACCACCTCCCACGATGTCGTTCGTGGCGCTGATGATGGCGCGAGCGCACGACTCGCTGGCGCTACGGTCGACCATGCAACGGGACTGCACGACCCGGGAGAGACTCCTGCTGCGCGCGCGATCATCTATTCGCTGCACGATGCGTGAGGACGCTATGTACGTATACGCGACACGCGTATCACTTCGAGACTTCGTAAACATCCAATGGACTCCGATTCCACAATCGTGAACTATCAGTTTGAGTCACGATTTTGCGATATGCTCGTCTCATACTACTTATAAGTTTGCGCTCTAATTTGTGACGAGTTTGTGTTGTCTCACGACGACGAATTTCGTTCACCAACGATTCCTGACAACTATAGAGAAACAAAGAGAAAGATAGACTCGTGCGAACAAGCACTCGTAAGCACACGCGGCTCTGCTCATGAGTCCAATTTCATCCAACTGAAACATTGTCGCACGGGGCACCTAGAGTACCAGCGGTAGATACAGTCCTTGAATTGACGGTATTATAAGTCGCCAAGAATGCGCGTGCGCACATTACCGAGTATTCGCAAGCGTTCTTCCCCTCCCGCGCCGTTCGCCATCTTCTCATGACCAACAGCTGTTCCGAGAGGCGAGCTAACCCCCCATCGTAATCTGGGTCATGGGAACTGCGCAAAATGGCCCGCTGCCGCGTCGAGCTTGCGTTGCCCATCGAAAATGCGTTGAACACAACGCGATTTTAGCCGGATGCAAGAGCATGAGAAACGGCGCGAGTTCTCGTAGCACATGCCGTAATTCGTAATACGAGATACGCTACGCGCGGCGGTCGTTTGTCGCCTATCTGTCAATGAGCTTGACTGGTCGTTACCCAGAGAGAGCCACGCGTGGATTGGCTGGTAGCATTCGTTCGCCTATTTGCTGGGATTCATGCGCGAGCACTCGAATGTGCACGACGCAACGACTCGTTCGAGTCGTGATTCATCGAACGCCACAACGGAGAAATGGCGGAGCGATCGAATCTCTTTCTTGAGTATCGAGCGCAAGATGAGTCGCTTCAGTGTTTGTGTAAATATATCGTATATTTAACCAATGCGAAATTCGAAGGATTATCTGGCATTTCATTTTGTGCCTTTTGTGCTCGCAGGATATTTCGCCATGCGATTATCTTTACTCCATCGATACGCATACATAACCTATTTACCTACCTACTCAAGCTAACCTAACGTACTCTCTTCTAACCTAAACCTAAACTGGCTTTTTATCATTGAATAAAAAATACCAGGGAGAAACATAAAGAGAAAATCCTTTGTTAGAAGTGCGAAGGATGTGACGTAATGAAAGTGAACCAAATGCGATTATCGATACTATGGAATCGAAGTAAATGTTATAACGTATATTGTCAATTAATCGAATAGACAAAGGTGCGTAAACGTATTAAAAAGAAAATCATTATAAGTGACTAATTTTATTTCCCTGACCAATATGAGCAAAATATAAATGCAATTTTTCTATTATTCTTTTAAAATTAATATTCCTTTGCTATATATACTTCTAAGATGTTTAAAGTATACTGCCAGACTGTTTCCGGTAACGTCACTTATGACGTACTTCACGTCATTAAACTGAACCAATGCAACACAATCAATTACTCACGATATATCGCAACATGCTTCTACCTGGTATTCTTTATTCAATGCTTTTTATATTTCACTTCCTACAAGAAATAAAGCTGAAAATTTTTCTATGTGTGAATCATTTAGCAGCCACAATGCGCGCGCAACACGTCGTTGATAGTCTCTTATTTTCCTGATTTGTCAATTTCGTATTGAACGTCTCATCTTTGGATATTGGAATCTAATTATTGATTAGAATTACTGTTTTTTTATTCGTTACTTGAAATTGTAACAAATATGTAAACACAATGATCGATAATTGACCTTAAACCAGCGACACACAATGCTTGCTTTTGTGCTCGATTGCTCGCTGGAAATACTCTGTTTTGATTGGTGTATTTCCATCTATCTTCATAAATGCACCAATCAGAACACAGTATTTTTATCCAGTAAGCAATCCAGCACAAAAACAAGCATCGTGCGCGCTGACTTTAAAATACTCGTCTTTGATTTGTAAAACTGTGATGTATAAACTGTAAAACGATTTGTAAACTGTGTAATTACCAAAGTATCAAAAGTGCAAGCAACACAACCAACTTAATATTTTACTCAAAAACGGACCTGTATTTAAAACAACATTCTGCTGCTTCAGCACGCGTATTGAGCGATTTTTAACATATTGACTGGACTTGAGTTAATCGGTACGATTAATGACGTCACAAGACTCTACTAGCCAATCACAAAATCTATACGAAAATGTTTAACCAATCAACTTGTGGAGAATTCATAATGCGTCCGATGTCCGACGTACAACGTCTGATATCCAATAAAAGAATAGTTTTCCAATGGAGAAAATTGAATTCTCTGTTAGAAAGTTGTTCTTCTATTGGATATCATACGTCGGACGCAGTGAGAATTCCCCATTAAATCTAATGACCCAAGGTTGATAAACCCAGTAGGCCTATTCTCTAGGTGCTTTCCAACTACGTTACACTGTGTTACACAAAACCGGTTTATTGGTCACATATTATCTCAAATATTTTGTAAGATAATATGCGACCAACGAACTGGTTTTGTGTAACACAGTGTACGTAGCTGGAAAGCACCCCTACTGAAAAATTTCTGTTGAGATAACAATAGCATTCCCAATTCAATTCTCAGTTGAATTCTCAATTGAATTTTCAAATGCCGTTTCCGCAAAAATTCGCATGTAAGATCTTAATTGAGATATTTGTATCTGATGGAAATAATTTATTGAAAATATAATGAACTTTTGCTGAAATGCTTTTGAAAAGCATTCACAATTTTGACCCAATTTCATTAAAATTTCATTATAATTTCACTAATATTTCAATAATATTTCATTAAAAATGTAAAAAAATTCAGTGAAAAATCACGGGAACTGGTGATGGCAATGTGCTGTAACGATATCGTGGTGGATTGTATTTACAATATACTCTCATAGAGTTTAAAAATGTAATGACATATTTGTCGGTAAATATTTCAAAGGACGTAACAATCACAATGCGATTAATATTGATACAATGTTGTATAACTAATTAAATTTTAACATATAACGTGCTTGCAAAAGAGAGAGAATATTCCTTCTTTCTCTCTCTTTTGCGAGCATGTTGTGTTTAAATTTAATTAGTTGTATAATATTGTATCTATATTAATCGCATTGTGATTGTTGTTACGTCCTTACATTTACCGACAAATATGTAATTACATTTTTAAACGTTATAAGAGTATATTGTAAATACAATTCACCACGATATCGTTACAGCGCATTGCCATCACCAGTTCCCGTACGATCATTGAGGTTAGGCATTGAACAGCGCATAATCATCTAAAAATGGGTACCGTGTAACACGGAATCGAATCCATGCAAGTCTTACGAATAAATAAAACGACACAAAATATGAAATTATAGTTTTTTTTTATTATTTAGACAAAATAATACTTCATTATATTTTTTTCAATCTATTTTAATTAATAATGATTTTTCACTGAATTTTTCTACATTTTTAATGAAATATTATTGAAATACTAATAAAATTATAATGAAATTTTAATAAAATTGGGTCAAAATTGTAAATGCTTTTCAAAAGCATTTCAGCAAAAGTTCATTATATTTTCAATAAATTATTTCCATCAGATACAAATATCTCAATTGAGATCTTACATGCGAATTTTTGCAGAAACGGCATTTGAAAATTCAATTGAGAATTCAATTGAGAATTGAATTGGGAATTCTATTGTTATCTCAACAGAAATTTTTCAGTAGGGACCCTCTAACTTCTTAACGACAATGTCACTAGCCTAGGGTGTCGTTACGGAGATTTAACGCATTGTAACAAAAAATGGTATTCTATAATTTTTCTTAATGATAAATATCGTTAAAAATGTCGATAAAACATCGAATTTTATCGTTAAGATATCGAGGGATATGACCTCTCAATAAGCAATAATAATATAACTAGATATAACGACCTAGGGCTGCGTTCAGAAACTCTACTCGGTGAGTAGAGTAACATTTAATTAGCCAATCAGAGCAAAAGGAACTAAGATTTATTTATTATGATTGGTTTATTAAAGTAATTCTACTCATCGAGTAGGATTTCTGAACATAGCCCAGATAGCACGATGAATTCTTTAAGTGTTCCTAAAGTTTTCTCTTTTCCTGAATTGTACTTCCTTAGGAATTCGTGGAAGAATACTATAAGAATGATTTAAGAAGTTAACATGCATGATTGGAGTTCCTCAGAACTTTTTAGAGTATTCACATAGAATTACTTCAATTTAAAAAGATTTCCTCGGATTTAATAAATTTTATTGTATTCACACGAAAGAAAGATCAGAGAAACTTTGGCTGGGAATGCGCTGCTCTTGTGTGTATCTGTAGATGTCCACTTTTAATGTCATATGAGATGAAAAACATCAGACTCGGCTGGGATCTAACTCGGGTCTTCCGCTTGCTAGACAATCGCTCTTTCCACTGAGCTATTTAAGACTTCATTTTTGTGACATCTATATACCTAGTGAAAAATGATTCGTTGATTGACGTCAATATGATATCAAATTGACGTCGGTTTAACGATTTCAACGTCTATTTGATGTCATTTTGACGTCAATCAACGAATCATTTTTCGCTGGATACTGTACTATTATAACTGTTATAACTGTTATACTGTTATATATACTGTTCTAACTGAGCTTCAAATGTAAGTAAAGCTCACTTTCAAATATGTAATTCAAAATCCAAAAATAAATGGCTTTCAAATAATGCGATTGAGTTTGTTAGAACTATATATGGATTTTAGAAACATGAATACAAACTTAAGGATAAAATATACTTCGCATAAATATATTTTATTATTGATACAGGTGAAAATTTTATATATCAAAAGTTATTTTAACACCAATTCCCTCTCTTTGCCCCGATGAAAAATTTTTCATGCAAAATTTTGTATGAAATTTGTCCATACATAATTATATATAATCATATAAAATTATATATATAATTTATTATACACAATTATGTATAACAATATGTATAATTACATATAAATTTATGCGTAATTATGTAAAATTATATATGAATTTATATATATAATTATACATAATTATATATATAACACTAGTGTCTCGTTACGCGGTGTAACTGTATTACAATCATAGCTATATATAAAATATATATATATATATATATATATATATATATATATATATATATATATATTTATATATATATTATATATATATATATATATATATATATATATATATATATATGGTTTTTCAACGGCGTCACAATATCCAAATCTGTACATGTTATGCCAGCCAGTCGCAGAGTAGCTGAGTAGCTGGTCACATGACTAATTGGCGATTCTCTGTACTAGAGGTTCTCTAAACGCAACCAATAGTGACCGAATACGTAACAGCCAATGAAATGTTGCGCCCAAAAGACATACTTCTAGCATATGGAGGGAGCGTCCCGATTGACCACGGTACGATTGGACACAACCAACCGATGAAAAGAATTATCTAATGAATTACCAGGTCGAACCAATCATTATAATCTGTGTCCAATCGTATCGTGGTCAATCGGGTCCCATCCGTATATGGAAACAATACTTACCTAACCTGGGCAATTGGGGGCAATCTTTGATTGGTCAACCACTGCGCATCTTCGGGAATGGTTACCTTGATTGCGTTCTTTTATTTGCAACAGATGTAGCTAAATGCATTTCAAGGATGCATCAAGATTGCACTTTTCAAGGTTCCTAACTAGTGATGTACTGTCCCTAGAAAATAAATTTTCCTATTGGCTATTGGATCGTCGTATGTCCAACGTCGGGTCCCAATCAGTAATGTATTGCCAGTAATCAGTATCAGTATTGCTTTTATAAGAATTGTGAGAGAGAAAAAAAGAGAAAAAGAGAGAGAGAGAGAGAGAGAGAGAGAGAGAAAGAGAGAAAGGCAGTCTAATAATAATATCAAATAATATAAAAAATGTCATTAATTGAAATCGATTTAGGGTGCCGTCCCATTAAGCACGGATCGGAACGCCGGATCGGATTTCTTACTATAATGAGCGTTCCGTTCTCTAATTTCGTTCCGTAAAAGTATCCTCTACCAGTCCCATATAGCAAAAACGGAACGGAATGGTGCGTCGGTCGCAAATAAATATGATTAATTCGTCAATATTTCGTTATTTTGACGCGACAGAATTAATTATATACATAATTTATGCAATTATCTTGCCGATAATATTGTCATGAATATTCTGAAATATTTAATTGAAGAGTGAAATATATTTTATAACTAGAAATCCGTTCCGTTTTTGCTACATGGGACTGGTAGAGGAAACTTTTACGGAACGGAACTAGAGAACGGAACGCTCATTATAGTAAGAAATCCGATCCGGGGTACGGCACCCTTAGTATATGGAACATGACCAGTTATTAGAGGATGAAGAGTCCTCAGAGTTAATTTCAGATGCTGTTATTACAAACAAACCTTCAATAGTTTCCACATTTGCAATATCTACAACTCATTAATAAATTAATTTTTCCATATTTTTTACTACAATTATACTAGCAAACACAAAATATAACTTAGTTATATAACATAGACGTAACACATACTCTTGTTACTTCTATGTTATATAGCAGTTATGTCTTTCTTTGTTAGGATTGTAATATTTCGACTATATTTAATACACATATTTGTACATTTATTGAACATATTATATCAATTACTACTATTCTCTATCCTTTTCATCCATTAACCCAGATAGCACAAAATATTTATAAAATATTTACAAAATATTTATAAGATTTATTTGAATATTTTATGTATATTTACCAAAATGTTTCATAAATATATTTACAAATATATTTACAAAATATTTTTGTGACTTTAGATTCAATAAATGAAAAATATTTATCTCATAAATATTATAAAAATATTTATTAAAATATGTACATTTATATACATTTTTCTCTTTTCCTGAATTTTTCTTAAAATTTCCACTTTATTGTTTTACACGCTACTTAATTGAATTTAAATTGTATTTTGAAAATTTGCTTACCATTGCTAAGATTCTAATTTCTTATTTTTTCATTAATTTAATAATTTTAAATAATTACATTTATTTTTTTCATATATAACATTTGTAAATAGGTATATTTACAAAATATTACTACAAATATTTATTTTTCGTTTACTATAAATATTGTATAAAATATTTAGTATATTTACAAAATATATTATAAATATAATATTATAAAATATAATATTAATATTATAAAATATAATATTTAGTATATTTACAAAATATTACTACAAATATTTATTTTTCGTTTACTATAAATATTGTGTAAAATATTTAGTCTGTATTTTAATAATATTTTCAATAAAGATTTTGATACTTTTTCCTTCATGTATATAAAATATTTATATTATATTTATATAATATTTTTAAGAAATAATTCGAAATAAATATTTATCATTAATATTATGTGTTATCTGAGAAACGTATTACTTTCTGCACACTAAAGAACCGTATTCGTACTTAAGGTTCCTGCACATTCGGAACTCAGGCTTCAATTTTTCGGCAGCCGCTTGGATTGAGATGCTAAAAGTTGCAAGCGGTTGCACGATTCTGCTTGCAACTTAAATTAAAAAACGGTCAAGATTTACGCAGTCTGCAGCTTCATGTGCGCAACTGGATATACAGAACGATTAAATTATACATCGGATGTATCGGGTTGTATCTGTTGCGAATAAAAGAACGCATCCCTTGTATTCTTATGGCTCCTGCACACAGGACACGGTAATACTTGCGACAGCCAATCAATATGTTGTTTTTCCGTAAGAGCTAGGAGGTTATTAAAGCAGCATATTGATTGGCTGTCGCGTGAACTTCCGCCGCGCGGCAAGGATTACCGCGTCCTGTGTGCAGGAGCCATTATGCATATGCGCGCATTTATCTATAATTTATGTCACGTATACTGTAGAAAATACGCGCTTCATACGCAACTCGGAACGCACCCAGTACATCATGGCTATGGTTACGTTCCGAAATGCACTGTCAGTACAGAAAATTTATAGTTTATGTTAGGTATTATAGAATTTCAGTACTGGCAGTGAATTTCGGAACGTAGCTATAAATACCTTTACATGGGAGCATCGAACGTCGAGCGTTAAAGCGGTAGCCAATCAACGTGCCACTTTCTGCAAGAACTACAAGTATATTTCTGGGACCTGATACGTTGATTAGCTAACGCTTTAACGCTCGACGCTCGGACGTTCCTATTTAAAGGTACCTCATACCTATTTAAAGGTACCTTATACTTCGCTATTCCCTCGAATTGTGCAAGGGCCTTAAACATGGCTATATTTATTTTTATATTTATTGTTTATTTAGAAACCCACACTCTGCAACTACAAAGAACAGACTAAATGTTACTACGCATGCTCATATATCAGTGCATCGTCGATATGACAAGTTTCCTAACCTTGAATAGTGTGCAACTTTAACAATTAATATCTCGCTTCACTGTGTAGAGCGACGATTTTGGCTTTTAGACTCGATTTCTACGCGTCAAAATACATTACCCTACCAAATTTTACCGAAATCGGTGAGGTTGGCCCTTTTCTTCATAATTACTCTTATTTCTTCTTAAACTTAAAAAAGAAAAAATAAATTTTAATATCATGCTTTTCTTTGCTTTAATCAAAAGCATAAACTCTGTTATAAAGCAGAGAATAGTTTATACATGCTTTTCTCTGCTTTAAGTATGAAAAAATTAAAATTAATTTTTATTTTAAAATTTATTTTTTCTTTTTTAAGTTTAAGAAGAAAAACAGGAATGGTAGGAGTATTATACTTCATATTTACCGAAACAGGAATAGGGGAATATAATTTAATAATTATTTAAAAAAATTAAGGAATTCGCTCGTTTATATTAAATTTTCTTTTAAAAATCACTTTCTTACTTACCGATATTATAAAACAAAAATAAGAAAAGTAAGCGACAATTTTCGTTTTCAGAAATCAATTTTATGTGTAAAAATATACAAATTTACAAAGTTTGAAAAAATCCAAGGTGAGAGTGTTATACTGCATATTTACCAATTATACATATAATTATATAATATGTTGTAGAAAAATAAACTATTCAGAGAACATTGTGTCTTGATGAAATATCAAGATGATTAGAAATATCGTGGTGGGGATATCTGGTGGTGTCGATAGTGCTGTGGCAGCCTTTTTGCTTAAAAATAAAGGTAAGAAAGAAATAAAAAAAATTTATCTTGTAGTTTTTTTTTCTTTTAGAAATGTATCTTGTGTTTTCATATCAGGATTTAAGATTATTGGTGCATTTATGAAAAACTGGGATATTAAAGACGAAACAGGAAAGTGTACAGTTGAAAATGATTATGAAGACGCTCGGTGGGTCTGTGATAAACTAAAGATTCCTTTGGTACAAGTTGACTTTGTAAAAGAGTACTGGAATGAAGTCTTTAGGTATTTTTTTTCTTTTCCTTCTATAATATTTATACAATAAATAGTTTATATTTCATAATTTTTACTCAATTCTAATTATTTCAGCGATCTTCTGGAAAAATATCAGACTGGGTATACTCCAAATCCAGATGTTCTATGCAACAAAAACATAAAATTTGATAGATTTTTTCATTTTGCACGCAATAAGCTTCAAGCTGATGCTATTGCAACCGGTCATTATGCTAAAACAAGTTTTGGACCATATTTAGAGAACTATAGAGCAGATATTGGCAAGTATTCCATATTACATTACAATCTGTACAATAAATGAATGTGTCAATACAATAATACAATCATAACATATAATTATTCACAAAGGTGTACACTTGTTACAAGCATACGATAAAGATAAGGACCAAACATTATTCCTGAGTCAAGTGTCGCAACAAACTTTAAAATGTTGTATGTTTCCTCTTGGGAATTACTTGAAAAATCATGTAAAGACAATAGCTAAGGAAGCAGGCTTGCATAGGATAGTACAGAAAAAGGAAAGTATGGGTATTTGCTTTGTGGGAAAACGTGAGTTTCAACATTTTATTTCGGAGGTAAAAGATATATATATATATATATATATATATATATTAGGCGCGTCGACTTCAGTGAGCTCTAGTAACAATGTTCTTGTAATGGTAGTATATACATGATAAGCCTGGTGACTATATAGACTTGGAGAGTGGACTGACGATAGGAAAACACAATGGCATTCATAAATTGACAATAGGACAAAAATGCAAAATCGCTGGTAGATACAAACCTTTTTTTGTATTTGAAAAAAATCGAGAGACAAATATCATCTTAGTGGTACGTAGAAATAAATGATATTATTAAAAACAAAAAGATTTATTAATCGTGTCGTTTTTTTTCTCGTGATACAGGTAGAGGGTACGACTCACCCAGCATTGTATACTGATTTCCTGATAACACAAGATATTCATTGGATCAATAAAGAACCGTGCGAATTGAGATCCGGCAATGGTGTGTTTCATTGTAACTTTCGCTTTCAGCATAGAAAACCGTTAATCCCTTGCAGCGTGTACAAGACATCAAATGACAGCCTGTTTATCCGGCTTAGCGCACCTTTACGAGCAATCACAAAGGGACAGGTAGTTTGTAGTAATTTTATATATAATATAAATACATATTATCTATATGCATTTGCATACAGATGCTTTGTGTCTGACATGATGGTAGCGAAATTACCATGAAGCAGATTCATAAGGATCATTTCGATAAAGTAGAATAACGAATGAATTGTCTTTGTTGAATGGCTTTTGTTAAATTATTTATTAGACGAGCTTGAGCTTATCAAGATTCGCTTAATAATCCGTTTGATTAATACATATTTTAGTATGCTGTTTTGTACTCTGGAGAGGAATGTTTAGGCGGTTCGGTAATATCGTGTCCAGGACCGTCTTATTTTACTCTCGGTCGGCAAAACTGTAGACGAAACATAGACGAAATTCGCCAGGATAATTTCACAGTGTCAACTTCAAGTATAACTTCAAGTATATAATTGCAAACAATTGTAAAGTCTTGGTTATATGTAATAAAATCCAATCGGTAGAAACCATTTAAAAGACGATTGAAATTTCGAATTAAAATGCTTTTTGCAACGTGCATTGCACTCGATTCAAGTGGCAATCTTCTTTTCTCGTTCCAACATTGCAGTGTTTACAGTTGAAGGGAAGAGAACGCGAAATTCAAAATTAAATGAGCACATCATGGCAGTTCTCTCTCTCTCTCTCCCTCTCCCTCTCACACACACACACACACACACACCACACAAAAATATTGGTTCCAGACGCTGCTCAGGGCTGCGTTCCGATTCTCCAACCGGAAAAGTACTACAGAATATGTGACATATTGGGTCTATTTTCTGTTCCTGCACTGCTGAACTGGTGCAATAAGTTAGAATGAGACAAGTATATTTTTTTTCGCTCTAACTTATTGCACCAGTTCAGCAGTGCAGAAACGAAAAACAAACCTATACTATAATACTTTTAGTATTATAATGCACCGGAGTGGGAAATCCAAACGCACCCCAGAGTAAAAGTCCCAACGCCATTCCGCATAATAGCGGCACGATGAAAGTGGCACTTTTGTTTGCGCGCATGATCGATAGATCGGACATGTTTGGCGTTGAACACTATGGAGTGAACCACAATCGACAGTTATGTGAGCGATTATATTATTATTATTCGTTTCGATAAATATCGATTCGCGCGTTTGTCTCAATAAAAGATAAATATCGATCCGTTTAATCGATCAAAAATCGATCTAAAATTAATGGCAAATGAGAGAACACTTTTTTGATATCCAATGTACGATGTTATACCTACGCTCTATACATTATATAAAATTTCTTTTTCAATTTTTACTCGTACATTAATTTGGTCGAAAAATATACAACATATATATAAAATATATGCGTAATCGCGCGGGTTTGCAGGTGGAAACGCATTCCCATCGGCGTGTAAACGCAAATTGAGATCGCAGTTGATTGACATAATTTTAAGAGAGAAACACATCATTCGTTAAAATTAAAATGTTTCATTGATATCTAAACATTGTTCCAGACAATTTCGATAGTAAAAACAATTGTTTGTCGTTTGAGAACGTTGAACGGGCCAGTGTCATTTTCAAGATGTTAACACCGTACATGTGACACATCTACGATTTCGTCACTTTAACAATAACGAAGGCCGTCCCATAGAAGATGAGTACAAACGATTTCAATAGATTTCGTTGGAACATGTTAGCCAGCCATGGCGATTATCTCATCAAAGGCAACTATAACGCCAGGAGTGAGTGGGCAATATATGCTCGTGCATCGATATTTTCACGCGCCGTTGTTTATAGATGTTTACACGTATCTTTATCATTCTTATACGTACAACTAAGCCGTTTATCAGACAAACGGATATACTGAAGTAAAACGATCAATGAGATGTAGTAGTACGATGGGAGATGAATGCGCAGCAAGACGACGTGGTCGCGTACGGAATGTGAAATACAGCGTATCGTGTTATTGAAGAATAACTGCAAGTTATTAGGGTCGATTGTGACGAGTAATTTGACATAAGGAGCGCGGAGTAAAGTGTTTCTCGTGTGCGTGCGCGTACAAAGCCGTGGCCAAGCTCCGGCTTGATCGTTACTCTCACGATTGGGTTGGTCGAGGCGGCCGATCTTATGTATTCACGTATGTAAATCGCTCCCAAAGAGAGAAGAGCGCGTACTCGACGCACTACAACACGACGAGCTACCATTAACATTCGTGCTTTCGCTCGTGTCATCATCCGTCCGATCCTCTCGATCTCTGTGCGTATTTAACAGATCGTTCGCGCTGGCTTATCGTGCGATGAGTACGCCGGCCTTTTCCCAATAAAGTTCGAGATTTTTTTTCTTTTTTCATCGCGAAGTAAGAGTAACAACGGCGATCCGTTGAAAGACGCATAATCGGTTGCGAAAAGGGAATTTGTGGGAATTTGTGGGAATTTGTCGTATCAAAGTGATCCGATTGCTGTTTGCCGCATATAGCGAATATTTGGCACATAATACTTTATTGTATTAATTTCTCTTACTAGTGACATTGTTCTCAGAGGAAATGCGGAATGGTGATAATTCGAATCGATTCGACGATGACGACGACGATGACGACGACGACGATTTGTTCGGTGATGGACCGTGCCCATCGTGCAGATTGGCGATTAACCAGGAAACCGGTAGACTCAAGTGTGTCACATTCGCGCCACTCATTTCTCTTCTTAAAGTTTTTCAGTTTGAATGCTTTTTATGAGCGAGTGAATTGTTTGCATAATGCAGATGGTGCACAGGCGGAAACGAGACGCGGCGTGTTAAGCTAATGCTCCTGATACCCGTCGTGCTACTGCCGATTACTATAGTGTTTATCGCATTGTCGCGATTACAAGGGATAGTTCCCGAGTCACGGGTGCGCGACGCCTTCTCCGCTGCTTACAATGATATGCAGAATGAGCGAAAAATAGAGGCTAACAGTTTTTGGCGTAAGTTTCATATCTCGTCATGGCAGAGAGAGAAAGAGAGTTTTCTTTTATTTATACAATTAACCCTAGGATACTACACTTTCACAAAATCACGGGTCTGACGCACTTGGATAATGACTACCCCATGTCATATATTTCGCTACAACTTTCACAAGAGTCAACTGATTTAAAAAAAAATTATTTTTCCATCGAAACGCTAGACTTGATTTGCTTATAAAAAAAAATTGATAATTCCCAAAATGGCAGACTCGCAAAGTTTTACCTTAAACAAATTTTTTACGGGGTAAAATTTACCTAGTGTGGTAACCTAGGGTTAGTACACATATTAATATATTGTTAACGCAAAAAAGTCCTTCCAATAACGATCTGTATGAAAGATTAATTAATTTCCCGCGTTGTATATCTCAGCTACCAGTCGCAACGACATAGAACTTGCGGCGGAAGAGGTCGAAGACGAGGATCGAATTCTACTTCCCGATATGAAAACAAGTTATGTGCCTGTAGATACGCATCCGCTGCTTCGATCGCCCAAACGACGTAAAAGAGACATTGACGGGGTACTTCATCTCCAAGCAAATTCAAAGCGGTTTAAGTAGACAATGCTAACTGAACAACATCATCTTTCCTCCTTTTCACATCTCGCTCTGTTATTGTAACATTTCATTATTCTGCTCTTCTTTTCTCCTCCCTCCGCGTCCTCGAGAGATATTTATTCATCAGTTTTTTTGTTAAGCGAGCTTCGATATAGCAAGAAAACGGCCCGAAGACGACACGATATCTTTTCAGGAAAATCGCACGAGGAACGGACCGATATCTCGCGTCTTATATAAATTCGACAATCGGATGATGTCTTTGTTGCGCGCATATGAAAATTTAAATAACGGCAAATTAACAGATTCCGTTTCTTCGAGGAAAGAATCGATCAAGAAAAATGATATGATGAGAAAGTTCTCTTCGATTTCGAACAAC
This sequence comes from Odontomachus brunneus, assembly GCF_010583005.1. Lineage (NCBI taxonomy): Eukaryota > Metazoa > Arthropoda > Insecta > Hymenoptera > Formicidae > Odontomachus > Odontomachus brunneus. The sequence continues at coordinate 3,351,346 of NW_022639460.1, read as the reverse complement.
GTCAATCACATTGATAAAATAAAGGTGTGATCGAATATCTTGCCAGTCGCAATTATAATTCTTATTGCAATATCTTGCGTTGCTGCACAGGTAGAGAACGGCGATACGATCGAGGGTAACGATGCACAGGATCTCGACGAAAAGATGAACAATTTTTTAGGTAATCACTACCCGGAAGTAGAAGTTGACGACACCTATGAAAGCAGTGGAAGCAAAGATTATTATTCCGAGTGAGTTTGATACTACTTCGCTTTTCGATTCGTTGTAGATTCCGATCATCGCGATGAACTTGTCCGATATTCCAGAAAGAGAAGAACGTCGTCGTCGTCGTTCAGCAACAAGTACGACGGCATGGGCGTCAACGAACGGCCGAGAGAGAAATCGCTGAGAACTCGAGAGGATAGTGCATTCTCTTATTTTATCAACGACACCGAGACGTGGTTACCGACGGTCGACGAACGCGACAAGATTGACAGTTCGATCGACAGTTCTGACGTTCCCGATCTTCGTACGTTTTGGAGAGAAGAGGGAAATGCCAGGAATATTAGAGAGGCCCGAGGTATGTCTCGGGCCGAGTACATCTTATTCTACTTAGTACTCTCAGTCTCTTATATCTCTCGAATATTCTCGTTCTCTTGATTATTGTCGCCGTAGCTCGGATAATGCTGAAATACATGGATAAGAGTGTGGATCCGTGTCGGGATTTTTATCAATACGCTTGTGGTAACTGGGCGAAACGTAATCCTATTCCCAAGGATAAAGCCGGTTACGATACCTTCGAAATGCTGCGCGAATCGTTGGATTTCGTATTGAGAGAGCTACTACAAGACTCCGTACCGCACGATGTCGCTCAGTTGGATGCTGATGACGCTACTGTAAAGGCGAAACATTTGTTTGAAAGCTGCATGAACAACGGTAAGTAGGCGCGAATTTTAATTGAGAAACAAATTGATATTTCATCGATACGAATCTCTCTCTCTCTCTCTCTCTCTCTCTCTCTCTCTCTCTCTCTCTCTCTCT
>NW_022639460.1:3340897-3350067 GCF_010583005.1 Odontomachus brunneus | reverse complement strand
TCTCTCTCTCTCTCTCTCTCTCTCTCTCTCTCTCTCTCTCTCTCTCTCTCTCTCTCTCAACGCGATGAATGTGACTAGAGATCTTGGAACAGCGTATGGAACGACCGCTTATTCAACTTTTGGACCAACTTGGCGGTTGGCCAATACTGAGACCAGATTGGAATCCAAACAAGTTTGATTGGCTTCTTTTGACCGCGCAACTTCGACTATACAATAACGACGTATTGATCTCAGAATGGGTGGGTCCAGACATAAAAAACAGCGACAAGTACGTGATACAGGTAATTCGGCACCATCGATTTTTCAAGCGACAGCGTTGCTCTGTCTTACCGCGAAAAAATTCGGTCATCGTTATATCCATTTACTACAGTTTGACCAAACGTCGCTCGGCCTTCCTACGAGGGATTATTTCCTTCAACGATCCAACATGGTGTATCTAGAGGCCTACAAGGATTATTTCATTAAAGTTGCGACTTTACTCGGCGCATCCCTCCATAACGCAACCGTACAAGCCGAAGAACTCATCAAATTCGAGACGCAGCTCGCGAAGGTACGTGTGTGTGTATGTGTATGTGCGCGTGCGTGCGTGCGTGTATGTGTGCGTCCTTCTACTTCTTTTTCTCTTGGACTTTCGATCGTTGATTTTGTATTTTGCCGTAGATTACGTCGTCACCCGACGAAAGACGAAATTTTTCTGAGCTTTATCAACGAATGAGCATCGGCGAATTGAGAACGCTCGTGCCGCAAATTGACTGGCGTCGTTATTTGTCAATCGTTTTGGCCCGTCCGGTTAACTTTTCCGAACCAGTTGTCATCTTTGCGCTGCAGTACATTCAGGATTTAGTTGTCTTACTTTCAAAAACGCAGCCTAGGTACACAATGTACTTTATTTTTTTTCTTTTTGCGACTTGTCTCGTCTTGTAAGGCATTACAATTCCCGCTTCATTCAATTTTTGCAGAACAGTAGCGAATTACCTACTGTGGAGATTTGTGCGGCACAGAGTGAACAATCTCGACGATCGTTTCCAGGAGGTGAAACAAAACTTTTACTACATCCTGTTCGGCAGAGAGCAAGCGCCGTCAAGATGGAAGAATTGTGTTACCCAAGTAAATTCCAACATGGGTATGGCAGTGGGTTCGATGTTTGTGAACAAGTATTTCGACGAGAACAGTAAAAACGACGTGAGTGTTTCTCCCAGATAACATTAACACGGATCAGTTGATAAAATTTGAGAAATGTGATGTATTTTTCTACAAAATTTTAAATGAAATATATTCAAGTCAGCCTTGTTCATCGACAGACATTATCAATGACCCGGGAGATACAACGGTCGTTCAGGGAATTATTCGATAAAACCAATTGGATCGACGACGAGACAAAGCGCTTGGCGACTGAAAAAGTAAATGCCATGTCGCTCAAGATTGGCTATCCAGATTTTATCCTACAGCCGCATCTACTAAACGAACGTTACAAAGATGTAAGATACATCATACATGTAAGCGACATCGTATATAGTCACATTGTCGTGAAGCAGCGTAAAGTTACTACGTTGTAATTGTCACGCGTAATATCATTAATATTAAACAAATGATAACATAACGCGCACAGGTTATCATACGACCAGACAAATATTTCGAAAATACTTTAAACATCTTGAAACACTTGACCAGACTCGAACAAGATCGTCTCGGCAATATCGTCAACAAAACTTTATGGAACACTGCTCCAGCAATCGTAAATGCTTACTACAGTCGCAACAAAAATCAGATAAGTCAGTTTAACTACACACTCACAGAGATGATCGTCTACTTTTGCCACTTTCCTCTATCGCATTTAAACATTGTTTCCGCCTGCTTCAGTGTTTCCAGCTGGTATACTACAACCCCCCTTTTATCATCGATTCTTTCCACGAAGTCTAAATTACGGTGGAATTGGTGTCGTAATCGGACACGAGATTACTCATGGATTTGACGATAAAGGTAGACTGTTCGATAAAGATGGCAATCTCCATAGATGGTGGAAAGACGAAGCTATAAATGGCTTTCATCGCCGGGCGCAATGCCTCATCGGTGCGTGAAAGTGTCGATCGCATGATTAATCATATGATTTCTTGTTCTGTATATTCCATCTCTTTGATTCCTTCAGATCAGTACGCTCACTATACCGTGGCAGAAGTTGGAATGCAAATAGACGGCGTCAATACGCAAGGCGAAAACATTGCCGACAACGGAGGTATTAAGCAGGCGTTTAGGGTAATTTCACAGCTCTTCTCCCTTTCTTAACTCGAAGAAAAGATACTGTCAATAATGTCGAACAAAAAGAAACAAATGTTTTGCACTTGACTCGTAGGCGTACGAGAGGTGGTTACGCGTGAATCAAAATGAAGACGAGACGTTACCTGGAATAAGCGCGACGGGCAAACAGTTGTTCTTCTTGAATTTTGCTCAAGTTTGGTGCGGCTTGATGCGACCCGAAGCAACTAAAAATAAATTAAAAACAGCCGTGCACTCACCCGGTAAGTTCCGCGTGATCGGTACGCTCTCCAATTCAAGGGACTTTGCTGAAGTGTTTAAGTGTCCTCCTGGTTCTCCTATGAATCCTGTGAGGAAATGCTCGGTGTGGTAGTTATGTCAATGTATATATATATAAATATATATACACACGCACGCAGGCACGCGCGCACACACACAAAATTTATAAATATATATGTGTGTGTGTAATAATCGATAATGCTATCCAACCACACCTTATAACACACATTGTATTCAGTCTGTGATATACATAGTTTTTGGACACTCTCTCGAGTCTCTCTTTTTCCAAAGAACAGACACCTTCATTCCTTAGGTCTGCAAAGACATTTCAAAACCTAATTCTTTCTTGTTTCTTAAGTTGTTCGTCGTGTGATAATTTACATAAACATGACACGCTTTTATCAATCACACAATTATATTTTTACAATTTATTTACGTATCATACCATTGATAATATAATGATCTGTTGGAATCAAACTTTGAAAAAAAAAACAAAAGCTACATCGTAACATCCGAAAACAAATCGACGGGCGACTATAATCTCTTCTCCTTTCTTCTTATTAAATATAATTTTCATTTTGTCATCTCGTTTCCACTTGTTCTTCACATCATATGTAAAATTTAAATTTCTAATTGTACGTAAACCGTATTAGTTTGCCTTCTGATGTCGAATTGTTATACTCCTTTTTTACTTTCTCCCTTAGTCAATATTTTTTTTCCTTTCTTTTTTTAGAAAATTATCAATATCATCTCAACAGTCGGAAAATATAATGCGGGTTATGTCAACATTCTTAAACAAATTCTAATTGCCACGACGACCTCTACGGTCTTAATTTTATTATGTGTGTATAGCCGTTATAAATCATAATTACGAGAATCTTAATTTTTTACTTTCTATGATATTTTATCAAAATTGGCCTATTAAATATATAAATATATGTTTCGCGTGTGCTACTTCCACCCATCCAACTAATAAAGTCAATGTACCTTGACAATTCGTTCGAATCGCGTTATCATCGTTATGTTACGTATACGTTAACAAAGATCCTCACTTATGTAGAAACTGGTATTCCAAAATGTCTTCTTCGTCTGTAAAGAAGAAAAAAACATTTCATATTTCAACGTAAGATAAACAAAGTGTAAAATATCGCTCAAAAATCACGCAAACACATTATACGTTACATACAAGTTAGCCAACTAAAATACATACACACGTATACATACACAACATACGTGCGCGTGCGCGTACACATACATACATACACATACACATTGTGTGTGTTTGATACATAGCTGTAAATTTGATTTATATACAAATGGTGTGCAAAGATCATCCAAATTGGAACCATGTCGTACACATGAGAGAACTTGTCTGATTATTGTTAATTAATTAATCAAATAAACAAGTATATCTAATTGAATACGCATAAACATGTCATTGTGGAATTATCTTTAGTTCGATATATACAATGATGTCGATCTCACTGACATAAATCAAAAGCGCAAAAGAAGAAAGCAAAAAAAGTGTATATGAATAATAGAATATAACAGTATCATAATAAATGTACACTCACAGATTTCGTCTCTGCTATTGTTGTCCAAATCGCTAGTTTGCGTGTGACTCTCTTCGTGCATATGCCGCCCTGCATCAACCATCAGCGCAGCACAAGGCACAAAAATCACTCGGTTACGTATCTAAGGTGGTGCAATGTACATACGAGCGATAAACTTTTCACGCAAGACATGAAAATAAGTCTTCTCCTTAATTACAGAACAGAAAGGCGGTAAAAGCGCGGCTTGGAAAAAATTTGAGGAACTTGTATAATCTATAACAATATATATATATATATATATATGAAAATTTCTAATTTCTCTTTTGTCCATTTGCAAAATGTGCAAAAGTGTGAAATTGATATAAACAGATATAAGCAGAGAAAATTTCAAATTTTTCAGATATATTGCACGACCTGCTTGTGGTGTAAAGTATGCATAACTTTCACATTATAAAGTATAATTGTCGGTGCCATCGTATAAGTTACTTGTGTATATTCGCTTATGTAAATATTCCAGTATATAATTGAATGTGCAATTCAAAGTTGAATGTTCTTTATATAATCTTCTACACGAAGAGAAAATATTGTTACAAATTAATTATATCAAATTGTACTATACTTAAAAAAAATTGCAAGCATATGAAAAATTATACAATTTTTTTTTTAAACTGAAACGCAACAAACACTTTGTATCAATTAGGAAAATTGCACAATCTTCATTTTGCAAATATAGTTTCGTAACAAGTAACGCAATACAAAATGAAATGCAGTACAACTCGACGAGAGAAACGTTACTGCCAAAATGTTTGCGAGTATACTGTAATTGGTACTCTTCTCTTTTTTTATTGCATTTCCGAAATCGATCCGAATTTCATACACCATTTACATCATTTATATATTCGCGCAGTTATATTTGGCAGTTGACGTCTTCAAGTAGCGCGACAAGTGTACATTGGAACATTGGTATATGCAGTGGAACATTGAACACATTGCAGATTGTTTACTTTTCTACTTTATACAAATAACCGCAGATATATGCATCATTTGTATCTTCGTCATATATACATACATACACATATAGACATGGCGTCTTGCAACCACTGTAAGATATTTTAATAGCGTATTTTGAAAATAAAGTAGAGTAAAAAATTCTAATATAAAAATGTCGAGGCTACAATAGTTTTTAAATTATAACTGATCAAAGATTACCAGTAATATCGCGTAGAATTCGCGCGCTCAGGCCTGTAATTATACAGCACGCACAACGTTTTATCATTTGTTATCGACTTCACGGTTAATATTGATTTTTACTACACAGCTGATTCCTAAAAATATTAATAATTATTATTGTTAAAATTATTAAATTTAATAGTTTCTACATTTGAGTAACAAGGATTTTTGCGTTTTTAACATGAAAAGTTATCATGGAAAATAATTTATTATTTTCGTTTTTTTCACGTTTTATGAAGAGTGAAATCGTATAAATCAAGAAAATAAAGTTAATGTGTGCACATTTCTTAAACAATTAAAATTTTTATTAAAATCTTAATATACTGAAATTATTGTAAGATCTGAATCCGCTTTGACAGAATGCGCTTTCTCCATTTATCAATGTTTATACAATATTCATAATATTTAGTCAATATTCATAATTTTTTTAGAAACAAATTTTTTTGAAAGAAACTTTAGACTTAATAATTTTTTGTAGATGGAATAATTGGAGTAATTGGTAAAATATTTAAATTTTCATTAAAATAAAGGATAAAATAATTTGCTTATAATATACAATTTGTTAATAATAATCTTTTTTCAATGCACAATAATAATAACTTCTTAATATTATTATCTGAATACGTGATCATAGCTAAGTCTAAAATAGAAAATAAAAATATTACAGGTTTCAAGTCGCATATTTTTTATGTTGATATAATCAAATATTTTATATTAAGTCTAAAGTTTATTTCAAAAAAATTTATTTCTAAAAAAAATTATCAAGATTGATCAAGATTGATAAGTGGAGAAAGCGTATTCGGTCAAAGCGGATCTTAGTTCAAATATTACAATAATTTCAGTATATCAAGATTTTAATAAAAATTTTAATTGTTTAAGAAATGTGCACACATTTACTTTATTTTCTTGATTTATACGATTTCACTCTTCATAAAACGTGAAAAAAACGAAAATAATAAATTATTTTCCATGATTACTTTTCATGTTAAAAACGCAAAAATCCTTGTTACTCAAGTGTAGAAACTATTAAATTTAATAATTTTAACAATAATAATTATTAATGCTTTTAGGAATCAGTTGTATGGTAAAAATCAATATTAACCGTGAAGTCAATAACAAATAATAAAACGTTGTGCGCGCTGTAAAATTACAGGTCTGAGCGCGCGAATTCTACACGATATTATTGGTAATCTTTGATCGGTTATAATTAAAAAACTATTGTAGCTTCAACACTTTCGTATTAAGATTTTTTACTCTATCTTCAAAATACGCTATCAAAATATCTTACGGTGGTTGTAAGACACCCTGTATATGTATATATATATACATATATATATATATATATATATATATATAACGAGAGAAAGGAAAAATTACCTTTCGTCACTTTCTTTTTTTTTTTTTTTTTTTTTTTTAATAAATTAGAGAAAAGAAAAAAATTTTTAACATGTTCAAAGTTCCCCTGCCAGATGGTAATAATATAAAACTAAGAGTAACTTTTCTCAGTCACACCATCGCGTGAATAGAGAACGGAAAAAAAGAGAATAAAAAAATATTTCGTAGCAAAATGCAGTGAATAAAATCGATACAACGCAATGGCAAGACACAAGTAAAAGGAACGCATTTCGACGATGTTGGAGTGTAACGTAACGTTAAAATGTTAAATGAAACACACGATAATCGTGTCACTAGTTATAAAATATGACAATGAACATAATCTGTAGGAGATGCGTACACCTGCAAGCACATCTATATAAATTAAATCTCTTACATCTTTATACTTCTAACACTGATAAAATGGCACATGTAATATGAGCGTAATTTGCATATATGTACATTTCAATGAATTCAAATACAAAAAGTCGCATAACGTGATTATCGAGACATCTCTTTGATCTCAAGAATAACTTCAAACTGAGTAAGCAGTAGAGAGTACAAAAGAGCGTCACGTGTAGATAGATGAAAATCTCCAACGAATTAACAACTGAACAATTTTTGTATATACGAATATTTTTCTCGGTTAAATATTTCTCAAAATATCGCGATCACACTTCTAAAATAATAAAAATAAACGAATTGTTGGATATCTAGAAATAATATCCTCTCGATTTTAAAGAAATAGCTGCCCCATTGTCGTAGATAATCCTAAAACGCAACCAATTAAAAAAATATTAATAAATATACAAACTATTTCCCATACAAATATAAACTACATGCATTCTGTAGAAAGATTGTTGCAAGTCTTGATTTTCAATCATTCATCGAGATGAAACGTGTTATTTACATGTTCATTCGTGTGCTCTACAATATTGTGCGACCGTGCTGTTTTAAAGTAATATTAAATGAAAATGACTTTATGTATGTGATTATATATGGTTGCAATGAAGCGTGCACATAATTGTGTGTGTGCTCTGCTGTATGTATGTGTGTATATATATATATATGTGTGTGTGTGTGTGTGTGTGTGTGTAATATATAGACTCATCGCAAAAAAATAAACTCGTAATAATGACTCTCCAGTACTGTGGAGTACAACGAATGATTTGTTAACCGAATTCTTGAAATAGCAGATATTAACATATCATGTAGGAAGAGACAACGGTACGCAATGATATGCGTATGGAACGATTTACTAAAACGTTATTCTGTGATGCATTTATTCTGCTGTATCCTTTTGTTGATGTGAAAAAGCTCTCTCATTCTCGTAAATATAATTTTATATATATATATATATATATATATATATATATATATATATATATATATATATATATACATACACACATATACACACACACAAAATCGCGGCAGAGATTAAGATACTATATCAAAAGTATGTTTCCCAACGATACGATGATACACACAAGACATATAACGACACCGCTTTTTTGTATCAATTTAGCTGTTGAAAACAAAAGTATACTTTTTACTTCAGTTTACTTGGGCTTTGTTGTTTGCCCTCCTTGCGATACAATATTTCCGAGTCATATACATTGATTCATTACATGCAAAATACTTTGAAATAACCAAAATAACCTTGACAAATGCAACTCGTAAAAATTATGCGGGATGCAGTCGGAATTATGTATAAAGCAACATGTATAACGTGTCATTGACCCGTTGCAACGGTTGAACAGAAAAGTCGCGAGCTTATTCGAATCTGCTAGATCAAATGGCGAATAAATACTTCGAGTGTAAGAAAAATGCAAGAAGGAAAAATAAAGAGGCTCTATCGAGCGATCGAGATTCTCTAGTAACCGTCAAATTTACCGGGACGATACTTGGGAGAATAAAAGCGACATATTGGACAGAAAGAAAAGCCTCAGTAAATTCCAATTGTGCACAATTATAAAAAGAATTAATTTGTCGCGTTCGCAAAGTATTCATCCATAATTTAATCGATCCTGCACTGTTATTCTGTACCGCGCGCAATGTATCTGCTCTTCTATTTACAACAACGAAATCTACATAACATCGACAAAGAATTCACAAGGATTTCCCATCGCAATGCGAAATGACTGTCTACTACCAGATAAGTCTTGCTGATTCTGCTGATTTCCCGAGCCTGTTCCTGTTTGAACAGATTGTTCGGAACCACTGGAACGACTGCGGCTACCGTTGGATCTTTTTCCGTTCGATCCGTTACCGTTGCCGGAATTTTTGCTGGGCATCGATGGCACCGATGGATTATGCAACTCTGATTCTGATGCCGAAGAGCACGATTTCAAGTCGTGAATGGGTTCCTTGCAAATGCGTTCACTACCGGCGCTGCTTCCACCTACCGATCGACGAATAAACGCGCATGTGAGAATGATAAAAGAAAACATACCTAAAGAAAGGATTTGTATACATATA
>NW_022639460.1:3328835-3340887 GCF_010583005.1 Odontomachus brunneus | reverse complement strand
CACACAAAATCGCGGCAGAGATTAAGATACTATATCAAAAGTATGTTTCCCAACGATACGATGATACACACAAGACATATAACGACACCGCTTTTTTGTATCAATTTAGCTGTTGAAAACAAAAGTATACTTTTTACTTCAGTTTACTTGGGCTTTGTTGTTTGCCCTCCTTGCGATACAATATTTCCGAGTCATATACATTGATTCATTACATGCAAAATACTTTGAAATAACCAAAATAACCTTGACAAATGCAACTCGTAAAAATTATGCGGGATGCAGTCGGAATTATGTATAAAGCAACATGTATAACGTGTCATTGACCCGTTGCAACGGTTGAACAGAAAAGTCGCGAGCTTATTCGAATCTGCTAGATCAAATGGCGAATAAATACTTCGAGTGTAAGAAAAATGCAAGAAGGAAAAATAAAGAGGCTCTATCGAGCGATCGAGATTCTCTAGTAACCGTCAAATTTACCGGGACGATACTTGGGAGAATAAAAGCGACATATTGGACAGAAAGAAAAGCCTCAGTAAATTCCAATTGTGCACAATTATAAAAAGAATTAATTTGTCGCGTTCGCAAAGTATTCATCCATAATTTAATCGATCCTGCACTGTTATTCTGTACCGCGCGCAATGTATCTGCTCTTCTATTTACAACAACGAAATCTACATAACATCGACAAAGAATTCACAAGGATTTCCCATCGCAATGCGAAATGACTGTCTACTACCAGATAAGTCTTGCTGATTCTGCTGATTTCCCGAGCCTGTTCCTGTTTGAACAGATTGTTCGGAACCACTGGAACGACTGCGGCTACCGTTGGATCTTTTTCCGTTCGATCCGTTACCGTTGCCGGAATTTTTGCTGGGCATCGATGGCACCGATGGATTATGCAACTCTGATTCTGATGCCGAAGAGCACGATTTCAAGTCGTGAATGGGTTCCTTGCAAATGCGTTCACTACCGGCGCTGCTTCCACCTACCGATCGACGAATAAACGCGCATGTGAGAATGATAAAAGAAAACATACCTAAAGAAAGGATTTGTATACATATATACATACATATATATATATATATATATATATATATATATATATATATATATGCATGCATGTATGTATGTATGTATGTATGTATGTATGTATGTATGTATGTATGTATGTATGTATATATGTATATATAATCTTACCCGAACCACTGTGCACGCTCTCCTCTCGATGGTAACCGTAGACGGTGGGCTCGTTTGTAAAATTGAACGGCATAGGACTGTAACCTGTCGCCGAATGTGGCGCGTACGTTCCCGAGTAAGGCATGTCCCAAGCGTTCGGCGGTGGCAAAGGACCAACCGTATCACAATCCAATTTCATGCTACTCATGGCTGAACACAAATCACCAAATATGTAATAGCATTGTTCGGAAAATGTTATTTTGTTCACTGTGTGCCGAATGAAGCCAGCCTTTAGCATGAGCGACGCATATTTTCTAGCGTCGCGGCGATCGATAAATCCTTCCACGTGAGTATTCAGCCAGTCCACAACCTCTGCACCGATGAACGCATTCGGAATGGTTATTTTGAGCCACATGCGATCGCGTATCTCTAATCCCGAGTCGGACCGAGCCATTGCTCGTACCACCGTCGGCATGTCGGTATTGACGGTCAGATGAAGCTCTTCTAAGGGACCTGCAACCCAATAACAGTACAGGTTTTACGACAAGACTAAAGGGAGAAGAAAAAAAAAACGACTGGTCATCGTTATTGACTTACGTTCGGTATCTGGCAACGTGCTCGCGAGACTGCTCGACGTCGAAGTTAATGTTGTGGCACTTGGTGGACGAGGCGGGAAGCCTTCGCCACGTATCGCGGCTGTGTGCGCTACCCATGCACCAGGATCTATAGGACGTACCGGTTCTGTACGAGGTATCGTAAAGTAACCTTTCGGATTCGGATCCCAACATTTTGCAACTACAAGCTTTATTGGTCTAAAAGAAAAAAAGATAACAGAAAGAAAAGGAAAAAAGAGAGAAAACGCAAGAAGAGACGTTTCATATGTGACTATAGAAATACCTAGAATCGTGACGCTTACCCTGGTTTCTGTACTACCTCACGCAACACTCTCACTGCTTCGTCGTTCGACATATTTTCGAAATTAATGTCATTGACCTGAAGAATCATGTCACCGGGTTCTATTCGACCATCTAAAGCAACCGCTCCCCTGTTTCGAGCAAGTTTCAAACAATAGGATGTGTTACAACACGGACAGCATACTTATCCAAAAATAAATATTATTAAGCGCGAATCTAATTCTTTTCGCTCTGTTCCCACATATGGTCTAGTACAGAGATTGTACCTGAATAAATAAACTCGCATTATGTCGAGCTCGTCGGAGTATACTAACCCTTTCATTATCGAGCCAACATATATTCCCCCATCTCCACCCTTGTTGCTTTGACCAACGATACTGATACCCAGAAAATTAACAGTGTCCATGTTGAGCGAAACAGTTATAATATTTAAAGACATTGTACTGTCGGTAATACTACTAAATGACGATGTTCGGGACATGGGTGGTAATCTGTGCCGCCGTCTTCTCTGTGGTCGACGTCGATCTGTGAGAAAAAATTACCAGACTCGGTACATGCATTAGGTCCAAATCATTGTCCACATTGCCCTCTGCTGAAAGACCTTTTTTGCAAGCGCATTATATTCACTCACTCACTCACTCACTCTCACACAATCTCTCTCTCTCTCTCTCTCTCTCTCTCTCTCTCTCTCTCTGTGTGTGTGTGTGTGTACAATACCCTTTGCATCGTTTCGATTCTTTCTTACCCAGAGTACCCCTATCGACCGCGCTGCTCATATTGGTGTGCCGGCCTGTCGTCGATGTGATACGACTACTTGCGTCGTCGTCAGATTCCAAAAACGTTGTTGTTTCTAAATCCGAGCTGAGAATGGAAGCAGTTTCATACCCGTGACCCGAGCGATGCTTTGAATGACCATTTATACGAAGTCCTGCAAGAATATAATGCAAAACATGAAAAAACAAATAAAACTCCCAATGTACGTTTATTCACAGATTCACTATGCATAGCATAGCCTACCATTGTACTTGTTGTATTTTTCATATTTCTCCGAATGATGCCTCGAGCTTTTATGCAAATGGTGTCCTTGTCGACTACTTATGATACTTTCTGTCTCTGTCAATGTGTCATCATGTGAAAGCGGTGCAGTTCCTCTGTTACCATGTCCAGGAGTCGCATGATCCACACGGTCATGCTTGGCTTCACTGTGTGCCATAGAGTCTGTACATTGGGATGCACCATCTGAGACATTGCTACCTTCCGCTGATACCAACTGTCACAATAAATTATATATTAAATACTGTACAAGGTATACCAATTAAAAATTTTGTTTTAGAGAAGTGTAAAATGATAACTGTGTGTACGTGAACGTATAAGCCAAAAAAAGTATCCATAATGTTGAAGTAACAATATTTGAAAAGCACATTTGTAAATCTTACCCAAGACACAACTCGACCATTGAAACACGGCAGGTGAGCATCGTCATCTATAATTTCTTCTTTAACCACACTGGAACAAGGAAAAAGAAGCTCATTTAATATAAGAAGACATTATTGACATTGCATCCAACAAGTTGTCTACATTAGACAACAGACATTGATTGTATGTATGAGCAGTACGATGCGACTTGACACGATAGAAATGTTAATGGTGAAGAAAATTGTTTATAGGGGCAATCTCTCGCGCATTAAAATCACACTCTTAGCCGTAACGAATGTAAAGCGCGGCGCTGCGCGACGGTGCAGTGCAGCGCGATGCGATGTGACGCGACGCGTCAATGCGATGATATACCTATCGTCGTAGTTGGTAAGATATAAAGAAAGCGGCCAACGAACGCGATACAATGAAATGCCGTGAAACAATCACTTCGATACTTACCCAAAGTCGTCGTCCATCGACTTGAAGAAATATTTGTAATTCGGCCGATTTAAGACGTTCTTGAAATCGGCCAGAGTCACTCTCTCCGGCGATATGTTGAGCTTCACCAGATACGGCGTTTCTTCGTCATCCATGTGGTAGATAATCTTCGTTTCCTCCATCGTCGAAGCGTGTGTCACACTGGGTTCATTCGCGATATAAAAGCGATACGCACGGATCCTACTGACTAGGACGATACTATTCTCTCTCAAACCAATATGGCGCGTCGTGCATCGAGCCAAAGCCCTGTCGCATACAAAGCTCGCAGCATGTTCACGCGTCGATGAGACGCTCGCGGATCCCGTGGACGAGAATGAAGCTGCGACAATATTCTCACTAAGAGCTCATCGGCACTATCCTTCGTGTTACGTATATTTGTGGCAATCGTGGCGATGAATTAAATGTCAACATAGCCGTCGTAACGTTGCACGCACTCGAGCATTCACTCATTGACACTAGTCAACATTCGCGCACCACCAAAGTGCCACCAACGACATCTGTCTGTACCTACACCCAGGGTAGACAACTCCTCGCGGTCTAACCATCTATAAAATACACTGCTAAAATCTGACTCCCTAAATGCACATCTGTGCCGTGTCTGGATAGACCTTTAATTTCGCGTGTGTGTAGACATGTACACATAGGGCGCGTCCCACTTAACGCTCGTAACGACGCGAGCGTCATTCTATCTTTGTTGCTCATTGAATGTTAAACAAAGATAGAATGACGCTTGCGTCGTTGCGAGCGTTAAGTGGAACACACCGCATACTTGCAAAACACGGTGTTTCGCGCCCTCGCCGCGAGACCTTCAAAGTTCAAAAATTTGAATTTGCTCCTACAGACCCTCAAGGGGCTGAACACAATAAAAGGAATTAAAGTACAAGGAATAACAAGAAATAACGCTATTCCTCTGAGCCTCTATTCTTCGTTGATGAATTAGGTTTCATGTTTTAATATTGAACCGTTCCCTATTCTCTGTTTCCTGTTCTCTATTCTCGATTCCCTATTCCTTATTCCTTTTATTGTGCTTAGCCCCTAACTTTCCCTCATCGGAGTTCGGCATTTTTCGAGGACAGCTCACTTCATCTTACAAATTCAATTGTGATCCCATTCCATGGACACTTTTGCACATAGATTGTTTACGCGAAAAGGTTAATTTCTCACAATAAAAAAAATAAACGTTTCGAACGGCGAGACAATCACTCTACGATAAAATGATGTTTTCCTTCGCAACAGCAAGTACACAAGATATTATGTGCCGCATATAATGAATGAATTTTGTACAACTCAGCAGAGTTATGAGAAAAAAGTAATCCAATTAGACATATCTATTTCTTTATTAAAACATACTCCTTTTTTTTTAGCAATATACTCACTGAGAAATAACAGAATGGCATATGGATTAAGCTCTCCAGCAGCCACATATAACATACATACGCTTGCTGAAAATACATGCACCCAAAAATTATCACGTTGTGTTGCCTAATTTTTATCGTAGGCTTTCAACCCTTCTTTATGTTAGTTGCATTACTACCTAATAGAGTGAAGTCTCGATATAAGTTTTAATAAACAAGTAGCGGTCAATTGATTTTACGATCGTTGCTACGATTGTTTGTACTGTGATCGAATTTATCGAGCATATCGAGACGCAAAAAGGAGCCAACAATGGATCTAGCTGTGGATCCTCTACCGAGGCCACCTTCTACGGAGCTTGCGCTGCTATTGGTCTTTCCGATTTTCACGGGTTTTGTTACTGCCCATACATTCACAGCAAATTTCAACTCTGCCACTAACGCCTCCCATGGTGTGATCTGTGCAAGGTGAAATGAAAACGTGAGCGAAATAAAGCTTGACTGCTTGTCGGAAAAGAAAGAAAAGCCTTACTTTCTCCCTCACTGCAACTTTTCGTATGTTCCACAGGAATTCACAAATAGCAATGATCAATGACGCGCCGCAGCCGCACATAAGAACGAGGAAGACGCCACCAACATTCGGCAAACCTTAGGGTAATATTCATATATAGTCAAAACTTATATTCAAGATTGCATTAAGCTCATCTTTAGACGCCATAAGGACTGTTTAACTACGGAACATCTCGGAAAATGAGATGATCTTATAGCTCCTGCACACAGGACGCGGTAATGTTTGCTACGCGGTGGAAGTTCGCGCGACAGCCAATCAATATGCTGCTTTCCGTAATAACTTTCTAGGTCTTACGGAAAAACAACATATTGATTGGCTGTCGCGCGGCAAGTATTACCGCGTCCTGTGTGCAGGAGCCATTAAATTCAAGACCTGATTAGTTAGGAGATACCACGTGAGAGGACTCTGCATCCTCTCTCCGCAGCCATCTTGTGATTATAATAACTTCAAACCAGCGAGAAAACGTATGTCCAGAATTCTTGTAATACATCGAAATAAAAGATCATGTCCACGAAATGACACTTGTGATTGATCGAGTACATGTGTAAAATATTCCGAAAACTTTTCTTTCACTTTAACAATCGACAAATAGTTGTAAAATTAACGTGACAAAGTCGTGAAAAGTAGACTAAAAAGAAAAGTCGTATGTCACGTTAACTCTTAGTGGCTTCCTAGATAGGACAAATGCCCAAAATCGAGTCATAAGACGTCTTTAGGACGTCTTTAAGACATCTTTAAGACAATACTTTATAAACTTGTTTTAAAAATGTTTTAAAGATGTTTTAAAGACGTCTTATGACCCGATTTTGTGCTGTCTGGATTATGTGAAAAACGACACAGCATGTAGTCTTACATGATCTACATGTCTTTCGAGTCTGGCCTTTTTGTCATATCTTTAAAATGGTTCGAAAAATCTGTAAAAATTCACGGATATACTTTCTATTTAGTTTCTTGAACAAATATCTATACTTCATTGTACATTTTTAGGAGGGAGCAAAAATCCAGGACCCTTCGTGCTGAGAAATTTCTATGAATAGAAACCGTCCGAAATACCCATGTAGGGCCACTGGCCTGAGTTACATCGTCAAAATGTTAGTACCCGTATTAAATTTGATGCGCACCAATGCTTTAATACGGGTATGTTTACATCGAACGTACTAAAAGAAAAATATAATACGAATTTAATTCAGTCAGATAATTAATTCAATTAGTCGATTAGACTAATTAATTCAATTAGTCGATTGCCTCCTAGTGATGGTATTTAGAATTGCAATTTGCTTGAGATAGCTTTGTTCGACAGACAAAATGTATAATTCTAAAAATGTTCTCATTTCTTCTTCTCTCTAACTTATAACCCTTTTCACAAGACATTTTACTATAATTTAAGAGAAACCAACGGTTACCGATAACACCGATTTTAACTAGGTTAGGTTTCCTCCAACATTGGTTTCATACGTTTACACCATCATTTGTATCATTTGATACGCGTATTAGTTTAATATGATATTCTTATTCGGTACGTTCGTACCAAATTGATCCATCAGTGTTTATTGATCCATCGTGCGTATTAAATATTTAGTACGAATTTGATACGAATATAGTATCTGGGGCTCGATTCTCTAACTAGTTACGTAAGTTTTACTGCGCAGCTATTTTATGATATGATTAAATCTGCGCAG
Organism: Odontomachus brunneus; assembly: GCF_010583005.1. NCBI lineage: Eukaryota > Metazoa > Arthropoda > Insecta > Hymenoptera > Formicidae > Odontomachus > Odontomachus brunneus. The sequence goes on along the minus strand of NW_022639460.1, from coordinate 3,333,281 downwards.
TAAAACTTACGTATACACAACTATTTCAAGAATAAGGGCCCTGATACGCGTATCAAGTGTCCGATGTAAACCAGGCCACTAAGGGTTAATTGTACGGTTCGGAATATTTTATAAATGTGCTCAATCGATCCCAAGGATCACTTTATGGCCATATCGTTCATATTTCGCAAGAATTGTAAGTATGTGTTTTTCCCTCACTTTTTGTTGTCGTCTCATCAATTGAGAATCGAGAGCGACGAGGGATTAGGAGCTGCAATGACTGAAATAACGAAGCGGATCTTTCGTGATATATTCTGACTCTCATTTAAAGAACTCTAGCAAACCTAATTCGCTCGTGCTGGCGCTCTTTTCCGTGATGTCCTTTTCGCATAATCCGCCACCCATTTCTTGCCACCATTTTCGTTTAAGTTCCTGCAACTTGCCTTTCTCACCTAACGTCAAGATTGCACCGCTGATTGGCGTTCTGTACGGTGAATCTGAGGAAAGATTAAACGACGCTTGCATCACAGTCTTGTCGCAATCATTTTTCTTTCAGCAATTCTACCAGTGTAATTTATACAAAGCTAAGGGAAGAACAGAAAGAAATTTCTTGGAAACAGCAATATGTAGTTTAGTAATAGTACGATTTTCAAAAATCATCTCTCCCTCTCATCAACGTCGGTTTACATGTTTCACTTTATACATTTACGGACATTATAGCTTTTCGACTCACTGCGCGGCAAGGCTATGCCATATCCCTTGTTGTCGATGAGGCCACCAATTTTCTCTATTTCACAATTCCTTTCCATTCGGTACTCGATAGAGGTAGATTCCATCAAAAATGCATACGTCCGCTTGCTTTTGATCACTCGTTCGACACCTACACAATAATAAGTAAGTGTTTTTGAACGAAAACAAAAAGCGTTTGAACACCCACCTTCCTCATTGTCCTTGGTAAATACACTGGGCCTCGTTTCTGTCATCGCAGCCCACATCCTCTTATATGTCGAGTAATTGGAATCCTACCAGAAAAGATTCATTTATATTAGTATGTACTACTATTAATTGTATGGTGTTGCGACTGACAGTTACAATGTCACGATTACCCGGAAGAAATTGGCCGTCGAACCTCTCCCGACGGATCCGTATTTGATCTTGGTTTGCTTAGCCAAGTCTTCAACGCCTTTAATAGGCGTGTCCATCTTGTCCACGGTGAGAAAAGCGGCTAGATTCGCGGTATACGAGGATATCATAATCAACGTGAAGAACCACCACATACTCGCGAGCATTCTAATCGATGGCGCTCTGAAAATGCATTGAAACTTTGTTTGCTGGCGCAATGAAAATCTGTCAGTACTTACTTGGGCAAAATATCGGATCCTTGCTGCATGAGAGAACCAATAGTCAGCCACATCGAATTCTTCAGGTTAAAATTATTTTCCAGTTCTTCGGGATCTGCATTGCACGGATGTGGATTATCCCACTCGCCAGGTGCCATTCTTTAACGAAAAATAGAATCGTAGCGGAGCATACGACTATCGTTCGATAGATTTCTTACCTTGCTTGCAGAAACAGCATTATCGACACGGCGAGATAAGCAGTCGCCATATAAATCCAAACGTCGGCTGACAAGGGTGATAAGAAGGAGAAAAGATTCGGTACTTTTTCTTCCGGCTTGCTGAACAAGATGCTGATACCTAATTAAAATACGTTACATACGTTACACTTTTCGCACAACTTTATAAAAAACAGAAGAAATCTTGCAATTGTGTCTCAGCTTTATATTACTTGTTAACGATACCCAAATTCATGAAGGGCATGCTAAAGTCGACAGCAGATTCTCGTTGGTACGTGATAGTGAGATCGCATATCGCAAGATCGGCTTCCTACAAAGGAGAGAAGAAAGGATAAGAAAACATATGGGAAATTAGAAACTCTTCTGCGAGAACATTTTACATATCATATACGTTACATACACGATCCAGAAGACGTTTTATCAATCCGTCCCACATCTTCGTCTTAACATTGTAACTACCGTACTGGCCATCTGGAACGAGCTCGAATTTATACTTAAAGTTTAAATGCTTTGCGATATAATCGATCAGATCGATGCAGTAGCCTTCGTAGCGCTTCTGATCAATCAATATTCCTCGTGTCGACCCATCAGTCACCTCCATCACATAAGGTGCGCCCTGAATTGTACGCAGAGTTATACTTTGGCTCGTAAATTTTCAAGCAACTTTTGCAAACAGAAGCGAAACTTTCAAGCGAAATAGATGGATGCGTTCGCTACCACGTGTGTCGCCCGCGGTGCTCAATGTTTCCGATATCTTTACGTTGGAGTGTGACACTTCTCCTACTCTCTTCTACTCAATCGCTTATTTTATCTTACCCACCCTTGTCAACAGTATAAAACGAAACAACACAAACAAAATTAAAACTAAATTCTCCATAACTTCATACAGATATCCGTGTGTGAGCTCGTTATCCAATTCTCAACTCAGCTTCGCGAGCTTTCCTCCTTGGTATATCATCATTTTGACAGCTGGCGGGACACGTGTCTGCGAAATTCTACGAAAGATTCGAATACAAGGAAGAGAGTTAATTTTAGCGTAGCGGTTTAGCGTGTTAAATGCGGACCACTCTGGTGCTAATCCTGAACATTTTCTCTTGAATGGATTTATACAAGTAGCTCTCGAGCTCCTGCTCGGTCCGCGTAAAATGCAAACCGTCCTGATCCCAGAAGCCCGTTTCCACGATACCGGATTGCCGAAAATCCAAAACTCGGACGTTAAAGCTCCGTCGTCGACCGTACTCATCGATGCTCATCGTTCCTGTGATTTTCCCCATTTTTGACAGCTATAATAACATCAGAATAATATAATCTATGCCAGTGCTCTTATTCCGAAAAAAGTAGAATTGTGATGAAAACTATTACAGCAGCACGTGCAACGGCCGCAAATTATTTTCCAATTTTCGACGCGTACTGTATGTTTAGAAAACTGAAAATATTACAATCCCATCTTCAGTTCATCGCGTTTCTTTATGTAGACTGCATGCATAATTGTATCCTCATATGGAGAAACGAACCTACCTCTCGTATCGCGCTGGTAATGTTTTCACCTGCTTGATACCTCCTACCGTCGTTGCAAGAAAGTGACATGGGTTCAATAGTAATGAATTCTTTGTTGTCGAGATTCCTCGCATACAGGGTCTCCAATGCTTTATCCAGTAAGAATACCGCGTCGTAAAGAACCGCCGAGTTCAACTACATTAAAATTACGTGACGATCAAAACAAATATCTCTTTCCTTTTTCCCGCGAGGATTTTCCACGAAAGAAGAAAATTTCGCCCCGTCGTGAACAAAGTCAAATTGGAAAATCCAAACAAGCCCACATCGACATGTGCTACATGCAAACACAAAGATGAATTACCCAGTTAATCCCTTCTATATCGTTCTCTCTCAAACTGAAGCCGGTGATATTGGCGATAGTGCCGTTGCGTACCTCGAGAATAGGCAGTTTGGACGAATCCTACAACTCCGACGAAGAAAGTATTTCAAAGACTAATAAAAACTACTCTCGCGAGGTTGATTCGCGAGGTTCGCAGTTTTCATATACCTACCAAATATGTTATGATGAAGTTGCAATAGTCCGCTAATAATTTAACTTCTTTCGCCTGATTGAGAACATGGATAAGATTCTGCGGCTCGACGTCGATGATTATGTTGCAAACCGACAAGGAGTTTATTTCCTTGAGCATTGGACGATAATCCGGCCCTTTACCCAACTGCCGTATCGTGATAGGATTGTCCTTACTGCGCTTCAACGTCAAAGTCTTCTGAATACGCGACAGGCCGTCGTCGTTCTCGTAAATTGCCGCAAAGTTTCGCCACTGCATCGACTCGACAACGTCGGCGATAGCCTATGGGGCGTGTGTGCAAAACTTCTTTAATTACATGTACACGAATCGTATCCATATATACATACATACATATATATAATATATATATATATATATATATATATATATATATATATATATATATATATATATATATATGCGGAAATACTCAGACAGCACAAAGACGTTTTAAAAACGTATTGAAAACGTATGTACTGGACATTGTATATATATTTAAAACGTCCATTTCAGATCCACAAACGTTTTTAGAACATTTTAAAAACATCCGTTGTTACTTTTATGGATGTTCAAAAGACATCCGAATTAAGGACTCACCGACTAAAACTGGACGTTCTTAGAACGAAAATAGAATGTTTATAATTTTAAATATTTAATGTTGCTAACCACCAAAAGAATATTTAAAAGACATTTGAAAAAGCATTTTTAAAAACGTTAAAAATAATGAAATACCCAGACAGCACAAAATATTTATAAAATATTTACAAAATATTTATAAGATTTATTTGAATATTTTATAAATATTTACCAAAATATTTCATAAAT
>NW_022639460.1:3326463-3328825 GCF_010583005.1 Odontomachus brunneus | reverse complement strand
TATAAAATATTTACAAAATATTTATAAGATTTGAATATTTTATAAATATTTACCAAGATATTTCATAAATATTTTTATGACCTTAGTTTTAATAGATCATAAATATTTATCATATTTATCATAAATATTATAAAAATATATACTTCTTTCTCTTTTCTGAGCTTTTCTTAAATTTTTAAAATATATATGTTCTTAATTTTCACTTTATACTGTTTCACACATTACTTAATTCAAATTAAATTTTACTTCGAAAATTTGCTTACCATTGCTGAGATTCAAACCTGAGATCTCTGGTTTTTGAGTCATTCACCTTATCTACTGCGCCACTATCACTTTGACTGAGAGAGGCTTTGTTTTGTATACATGTAGTATCGTATTCATGTACGAAAACAAATGATTTATTTAAAAGAAGAGAACAGAAATGTTTAAAATGCAAAATGTATGTTTGAAAAGTATGTAAAAAGTATATTTAAAAAATATTTAAAAAATATTTACTTGTTTCAAAAGTAAATAAAATACAAATAAATCATTTTGTAAATTTAAATAGTTATTTGATAATAAAAGAAACTTTAATTTGAAACACAAAAAAGATACTTTTAATATTAGAAAATTATTTATTTAGATTTATAAAATGATTTACTTGTACTTTATTTACTTTTAAAACAAGCAAATATTTATTTAAACATTGTTTTTACATAAAAAAAACTAATTTTTTTCTTGTAAGGAAGTCATTTTTTTTCTAGAAATTTATAATTCCCTTATAGAAATATCATACTAAGAATCATTGATAATTACTTATTATCCAGTATTTTTAATACTGAAAATAAGTAATTATCAATGATTCTTAGTATGATATTTCTATAAGGGTTTTACAGCTCATTTCACAAATTTAAAAAAATACTAAAAGTAGTATTTACTTATATTAATTTACTTATATTAATAAATATAAAGATATTTATTACATATTTTCTAAAATCTAACAAATATACTTTTTTAAGTTAAAAAATTATATTTAATAAAGTATATTTCTTTAATTTAAAAAATTTTTTAGTATACATTACCAACTTAAATTTCGATTTTATTATTTTTTCATTAATTTAATAATTATAAATAATTACATTTATTTATTTATATATATATATATATATATTTATATATATATATATATATATATATATATATATATATATATATACTATTTATAGAAATACTTACAAAATATTACTACAAATATTTATTTTTTGTTTACTATAAATATTGTATAAAATATTTAGCCTATATTTTAATAATATTTTGAATAAAGATTTTGATACTTTTTTCTTTATATTATATATTTTTATGTTTATGTTTCTATATCTAAAAAAAATAATTCGACCTAAATATTTATCATAAATATTGTGTGTTGTCTGGATAAATTCCTTTTTTTCATTAAGAAATGTTTTCCTTAACGAATTAGAAAAATGTTATGTTTTTTTTAATGTTTAATGAATGTCAAACTTCTATTGAATATTAAAAAACGAAACATTTTTCCAAAAAATGTTTTTTTAATGAAAAATGAGAACTTATCCCATTATTTTTAACGTTTTTTAACGTTTTAAAAAATGTTTTTAAGTTTTTAAAATGTTTTTAAATGTTTTTATTGTTTTGCTAGTTGAGTTTCTTACTAATAATGTACATTGAGGGGTTAATTTTTTCGCAATTTTAAAAACCTCGTAATGATAACTTTTTCGATAAAACTAACCAATCACATCATCGTTTGACAGATATAATTGTTCCAATAGAGAATATAAATTTAATCGATGGTTTAAATTCATTCGTATTGTGAAACCGGCTTATACTATTAATAAATTAAGACATATGCGAGCTCAACATATGTTCCTTAGAAATACATAAAATAGACGTTATTTAAAACGTACAAAAGTCAATGTATTTTGTACATCCACTAATGTACGTAATTAAAATGTCCATATTAGGTCCATGGACATTGGGACTAAATAAAAATCAAAATTGGACGTTCATTGGACGTCGTGTGCTGTCTGGGTATCTACAAAATTATTGGTTTAAGTAATTTTTTACTCGAATTCTACCAATTTTACCGAAAAATAACAAGAGATAAAAATTATCTATTTTCTTCTCATAGAGCTCTGAGAATTTTTTCAGAATTTTTTAATTAACTTTTTAGTACTGCATTTTAATGCATTTTCTTGAAGGACTAAAAAGTTTTAATAAAATTCTGAAAAAATTCTCAGAGCTCTATGAGAAGAAAATAAAAAATTTTTATTTCTTGCTATTTTTCGGTAAAATTGATAGAATTCGAGTAAAAAATGATTGAAACCAATAATTTTGTAGATATTTCCGTAAA
>NW_022639460.1:3326132-3326453 GCF_010583005.1 Odontomachus brunneus | reverse complement strand
TATAAAAAAACTAATTTTTTTTCTTGTAAGGAAATCATTTTTTTCCTAGAAATTTATAATTTTACAGCTCATTTCACAAATTTAAAAAAATGCTAAAAATAGTATTTACTTATATTAATTTACTTATATTAATAAATATAAAGATATTTATTACATATTTTCTAAAATCTAACAAATATGCTTTTTTAAGTTAAAATATTATATTTAATAAAATATATTTCTTTGATTTAAAGAATTTTTTCAGTATACATTACCAACTTAAATTTCGATTTTATTATTTTTTCATTAATTTAATAATTATAAATAATTACATTTATTTAT
>NW_022639460.1:3320346-3326122 GCF_010583005.1 Odontomachus brunneus | reverse complement strand
CTATGAGAAGAAAATAAAAAATTTTTATTTCTTGCTATTTTTCGGTAAAATTGATAGAATTCGAGTAAAAAATGATTGAAACCAATAATTTTGTAGATATTTCCGTAAATATCTTAGAAAATAGAGGTGGTATAAAAATTTTTCCTAACAAAAGTTGTTTGCTTTTTTACGTAGAATAAAATTCCGTAATAAAAAATATATGTTTCTATTTAAAAAAACAAAGTTGACCTCGACCTGACCTTAGGTGGCGGCGCCACCCAAGGTCAAAACTAATACGGCCATTAAATAGATCTTCTGAAATTCTATAACTTTTGTCTGAAACATTTTCCTAAAAAATGCTTTTTTTCGAGATATTCGAGTGTTTCCACAATTTTGCTTCACCTTGTATATCATGCGCTTCGAGAATCAAACTTTGAACAATACAGGAAGATACAATTTTTCCTTTTTTTGTTCTTTCTTTCTTCTCTTTCAGTTCGTTCATGTACTCTTCGACTCACGGAATGCTTTCTTACGCGATGACAAACCTGATTAATCATCTCATTGTCCGGGAAGACATTTATCGTCATCGGCGATGGACTTTTCGCAATTTCATCCGCTCGTAATCTCTCGCTTTCCCGCCAAACATATTCGATGTGCGGTATGTCGTATCGTGCCGCAGTGCTCGCGACTATTCCACGAGTGTGCGGACTCGCGGGTCCAAAAATAGCTGCCACACCTTCCTCAAGCAACTCGCAAACTGTATGGAAGACATCGTAATCACGAACAAGCACATGGAAGCAGATCAATAACTATGTCGCCAAGTAAAAAGATATCTTTTTACACGTGCAACTAGCGCGCGAAGAAACCAGGCAAGAAAAAAGATCGACATGGCAATTTAATGGAACAGCAGCAATAATTGACACTCGTTATTATGAGCTGATATTCACCAGCAATGGCGGTTTTGAAACTGTCGGTATCCGCGTCTACGTGCTTGAGGACTGGCACGAGTTCGAAAGCCGGTGCGAGATGTTCGTATTTTGTCTCGAAGATCGCTCTTAAAAACGTGGAGTTGTAATCTTCATCGCCTTTGTGAAAAATTGCACCTGCGAATTCGAGAAAATTCATGAACGCGCAAACAACGTGGAGCGCTGATCAATTAATCGCTACATTAATCGTTACAAGCAGTTCGAATTCAGAGAAAATTCAATTGCTTAGTACAATACAACGCCATATTTCATTCTTTCTTGCTTACCGATTTTAATCGGTCGCGCTATGCTATGGCTGCGTGATGCCAGAGTAAACAAAGCCAAGGCAGTTAAAAAGAAACTGCGTTTCCGACTCATCATAAATAATATCCTGAAAAGACAATATGTATCCTGTTGACCCAACTTTTGCAAGGAACAACGTATCCTTAGGGCTATTCGCCATATTGGATCATCAGAAGCGAAAGAGAAACGATATGCTGAAAATATTCTTGCGTGCTATATATATCCAAATAAAAAACTTTCTATAAAATAACATTGCTTAAGCCTGTTTATCCCTTTCCCTTGACAGTCGATAAAAAAAATCACAAACGAAAAAAGATAAGTTGAAGGTTGTGTCACGTTAATTTCACGGTTGTTTTTATTCACTGTCAAGGAGAAACGCTAGGTCTCGGAACGCATTTTACAAGTACGTTTAAGTGAGATCAGAGAAATATCCTTCCAAATATCTCTTTATTTAAATTGGAAATGGCTCGCACGAATTTCAGATTTTTGGACAGGTACGTTATCTCGCTTCTAACGTCATGAATCCAGAATTAAATGTTTATTTAAATATAATGATTATCCTTTACTTGACAGTAGTTTATGAAAAAAAAAACCTCAATGCCATTTCCTTATGCCTATAGCTATGTATTTAAACACATATAACTTGTCACTTTGTAAAAAGCTATATAAAATATAAATCGATCTACAGGCAAAAGCCAAAAATAATTATAACAACGATATATCTCTAGAGATTTCCGTAAAACTATTCATTATAATTGTGACAGAGCTCTACCAGCTTAAGGAATCAATATATTGTGCACACATTCACGTTTTCCAACCATACCACCAGTCTCACCTCTTTCCTTCCTACGAGTTAACATTCGTATCTTTTCATCGTCCTGACAGGCACTTTAAAAACGAACAAGAAAACAATTCCTTATTGAACGAAAAATTAATCAAACAACACGTAATCACAGGAAAAATTGACGGAACTGCTTCGCGTTCGGATTTGGCCTTTGAAGTGTCCTAGTCACGCACCGATTTAAAATTAGAACAGATCATCCTAAATATGTAGAGCTCGACGCCTGATGGAGATGACGAACGCGGCCGCCGGTTTGTGTTGATGCTTAGTGAATTCGAACAGCTGCGTGTAGCAGCCACAGATATCTATACTAAACTAGTAGTCTGTTCTTTTCAGCTGTACAGTCGCGGACTTAAAGGTTGGTAGGTCGTTTTTAGCAAATTTAGGAACGCATTCCGATTTGAGAAGGAGAGTCGCTGCTTCGTCTGCGGGGCACGCCTGCGCAGTGACTAACTACGATAGGAGAGAAATGACATATACGTAGTGTCATAAAAGTAAGCACGACGTTCGCGTGGGAAGTGTTCCGCAGGATTCGCCGTGACCGAGCATCGTGGATTACATGCAAATATAAAGATAAATAATAGATTTCATTATTCCCACATTCTGCTTGTGATATTTATTTCCTTCTGCGAAACAAATATGACAGATATTAAATTTCCTACATATATAACAATATTATATTACAAACATAATTTATATATTTTTTTGTAATGAAATCTATTATTTATCTTTATATTTGCATGTAATCCACGATGCTCGGTCACGGCGAGTCCTGCGGAACACTTCCCACGCGAACGTCGTGCTTACTTTTATGACATTACGTATATGTCATTTCTCCCCTATCGTGGTTAATCACTGAGTAATGGCGTTGGGGCATGAGTCACGGATGCGCCTCTAGCCAAATATTGAAGGAAGGAAGGAAGGTGGTTAATCACTGCGCAGACGTGCCCCGTAGACGGAGCAGCGACTCTCCTTCTCAAGTCGGAATGCGTTCCTAAATTTGCTAAAAACGATCCACCAACCTTTAAGGGCTATCGCACACAATTGACATAACTGCATATGCATAGCATAAGATCGTATGGACCAATGAGCATCGAATATTAAGCATCGAACTCCAATATGGCGACTTAATACTCGATGCTCATTGGTACATACGGTCTTATGCTATACATATGCAGTTATGTCAATTTGTGTGCGATAGCCCTAAGTCCACGACTGTACGTCATTGATCTGGTTTAGTATAGATATCTGTGGCTGAATGCAGCTATGGTCGGCCGCCGCACTTGTCATAGTATTAGGACTACTGCGTAGTGCTGCTGAATGCTACGCAGTGTTTTGAACGCGAGATATTGGTGAGGTTAAGGACATGCGACTCGTTGATTATTCTCGCAAAAATATCTTGAATAAACGATGATCAAAATGCTTCGGTCGACGCGGTGCTTGATCTTTGCGCCGCATCGCGTAAAGCATCATCGTTCTTTGCACACTTGCGGCCAGCAGCTATCGGAAGTCGTCGGGCAAAGATGTGAGTTTCGATTAATTGCTTGTAATGTTATTGCATCAGTAATTGTGAATACATCTCACAGCTGCCATCAGTGACGAGTACAAGAAGGGTCCGATGGAAGGTAGATCGCTTTATTTGGATGCCCAGGCCACTACTCCGTTGGTAAGTCGAAAGATATGATGCTACATGATGCAATAGATGCGATATCGGCGATTGTTATGCAGGATCCCCGAGTATTGGACAAGATGATGCCGTACCTAACGGTATACCACGGTAATCCACACTCCAGAACTCATATGTACGGCTGGGAGACAGAGACGGCGGTTGAGCAAGCTCGCAAAGTCAGTATTTTCGTTGTTTTTCATTTGTAGATGTATAGAGATTACAATAATTGTGCCTTCCTCAACAGCAAGTAGCGGATCTGATAGGAGCCGAACAAAAGGAAATAATATTTACATCAGGCGCAACAGAATGCAACAATATAGCTGTGAAAGGTGTAGCAAGGTTCTACAAATCAAAGAAGAATCATATTGTGACAACCCAGACGGTATGAAAAGAATTGCTGATTTCTCTGAATAAATACAATGAATCTCAAGTTGTATCTTGTTGTCATATCTAGGAACATAAATGCGTATTAGATTCGTGTAGAGCCTTGGAAGCAGAAGGATTTGATGTAACGTACATCTCTGTCAAGTCAAACGGCCTTATTGATCTAGATGAATTGGAAGCAGCTATCAGACCATCCACATCATTAGTCTCGGTAATGACAGTAAATAATGAGATTGGTGTTAGGCAGCCTATTGAAGAAATTGGTACCATTTGCAGGTAAGAACCGAGACTCAACACCCCATGATTATTCTTTTTGCATTTTCCACTTGAATTTCCTAGAAAAAGGAATGTCTTCTTCCACACGGATGCAGCCCAGGCGATAGGCAAGATACCAGTCGATGTTAATGCCATGAACATTGATCTCATGTCGATTAGTGGTCACAAATTATATGGTCCGAAAGGTATTATCATGCTTTACTGTTACAAATAGCTCGCGAGTGGTCGCGTCGTACAATCATCATCTGGTAAGTTCTCTTTCTTTGGGTTTACGAAGGAATTGGGGCTCTCTACGTTAGAAGAAGACCACGAGTGCGTGTAGAGCCATTACAAAGTGGTGGTGGACAAGAAAGGGGGATGAGAAGCGGTACTGTGCCGGCGCCTCTAGCTGTGGGTCTCGGCGCCGCTTGTGAGCTGGCGCGGATCGAGATGGATGTAAATATAATAATATAAGAGGAACAAGATTATATTTGTCGCCTCGGAGCCAAAGTTTACACGGTAAAATATATTTTTGCAGTACGATCACAGATATATCAGCGCGCTAGCGAATCACCTGATCGAGAAGATAACGTCCAACTTGTCGCAAGTTGTACGCAACGGCGACCCCGTCGCCTGGTATCCTGGTTGTGTAAATTTATCGTTCGCGTGTGTCGAGGGCGAATCGTTGCTGATGGCGCTGAAAGAAATAGCGTTGAGCAGTGGTTCGGCTTGCACCAGCGCGAGTTTGGAGCCTAGCTATGTGTTGAGAGCGATTGGCGCTTCGGAAGATTTAGCTCATTCCAGTATCAGGTAAGTATGCTTCAGAGACTCAATATCGAAACATTTTTATCAATCATCGTTCAACTATAGGTTTGGCATCGGACGGTTTACGACACTCGAAGAAGTCGATTACACCGCGGATAACACGATACGGCAAGTGAAACGACTACGGGACATGAGGTACGTTTATGGGTGATGTTCATTGATCATTGTTGTACAAACGTTTATTTCAAGTTGTCGAGGATATCAAGGACAAAAACGATCTACTCTAGACTTACATATGCATTATATACTTTGGCTTGAAAACTTGTGTAATCTCGTCTTGTAGGGATATCGAGATCGTTGGACGTTTCTCTATTAGTTACGCTATGCATATATCTATCGGTGACAATTGTTCGATGACGCAAATAGAACGCCGAAATCTTCATCTTTGATCTGATTCGCTTCATCTCTTACAGCCCGTTGTGGGAGATGGTGGAAGATGGCATCGACTTGAAGACTATCAAATGGACTCAACACTAGTGCCTCGTTACGCGGTGTAGCTGTATTACAATCATAGCTGTATATAAAAAATATATATATATATATATATATATATAT
>NW_022639460.1:3316365-3320336 GCF_010583005.1 Odontomachus brunneus | reverse complement strand
TATTAGATTCGTGTAGAGCCTTGGAAGCAGAAGGATTTGATGTAACGTACATCTCTGTCAAGTCAAACGGCCTTATTGATCTAGATGAATTGGAAGCAGCTATCAGACCATCCACATCATTAGTCTCGGTAATGACAGTAAATAATGAGATTGGTGTTAGGCAGCCTATTGAAGAAATTGGTACCATTTGCAGGTAAGAACCGAGACTCAACACCCCATGATTATTCTTTTTGCATTTTCCACTTGAATTTCCTAGAAAAAGGAATGTCTTCTTCCACACGGATGCAGCCCAGGCGATAGGCAAGATACCAGTCGATGTTAATGCCATGAACATTGATCTCATGTCGATTAGTGGTCACAAATTATATGGTCCGAAAGGTATTATCATGCTTTACTGTTACAAATAGCTCGCGAGTGGTCGCGTCGTACAATCATCATCTGGTAAGTTCTCTTTCTTTGGGTTTACGAAGGAATTGGGGCTCTCTACGTTAGAAGAAGACCACGAGTGCGTGTAGAGCCATTACAAAGTGGTGGTGGACAAGAAAGGGGGATGAGAAGCGGTACTGTGCCGGCGCCTCTAGCTGTGGGTCTCGGCGCCGCTTGTGAGCTGGCGCGGATCGAGATGGATGTAAATATAATAATATAAGAGGAACAAGATTATATTTGTCGCCTCGGAGCCAAAGTTTACACGGTAAAATATATTTTTGCAGTACGATCACAGATATATCAGCGCGCTAGCGAATCACCTGATCGAGAAGATAACGTCCAACTTGTCGCAAGTTGTACGCAACGGCGACCCCGTCGCCTGGTATCCTGGTTGTGTAAATTTATCGTTCGCGTGTGTCGAGGGCGAATCGTTGCTGATGGCGCTGAAAGAAATAGCGTTGAGCAGTGGTTCGGCTTGCACCAGCGCGAGTTTGGAGCCTAGCTATGTGTTGAGAGCGATTGGCGCTTCGGAAGATTTAGCTCATTCCAGTATCAGGTAAGTATGCTTCAGAGACTCAATATCGAAACATTTTTATCAATCATCGTTCAACTATAGGTTTGGCATCGGACGGTTTACGACACTCGAAGAAGTCGATTACACCGCGGATAACACGATACGGCAAGTGAAACGACTACGGGACATGAGGTACGTTTATGGGTGATGTTCATTGATCATTGTTGTACAAACGTTTATTTCAAGTTGTCGAGGATATCAAGGACAAAAACGATCTACTCTAGACTTACATATGCATTATATACTTTGGCTTGAAAACTTGTGTAATCTCGTCTTGTAGGGATATCGAGATCGTTGGACGTTTCTCTATTAGTTACGCTATGCATATATCTATCGGTGACAATTGTTCGATGACGCAAATAGAACGCCGAAATCTTCATCTTTGATCTGATTCGCTTCATCTCTTACAGCCCGTTGTGGGAGATGGTGGAAGATGGCATCGACTTGAAGACTATCAAATGGACTCAACACTAGTGCCTCGTTACGCGGTGTAGCTGTATTACAATCATAGCTGTATATAAAAAATATATATATATATATATATATATATATATTTATTTATATATATTATATATATATATATATATATTGATTATGAAACATACAGCGACCACGCGTAAATCACGTTAATAGAGGCCGAGAGAGAGAGAAAGAGAGAGAGAGAGAGTGAGAGAGAGAGTTTAGTTGATTAAGATTATATTTCTCGATGCGCGTAATAAAATTTTATTTGAAAATCTTTGCCGTCTCTCGTGTCTTTCAGAGCTGACCTGTCCCGGTACAATCGCAGCTTGTAGCCGTTTATAGATACGTTTTAGCACATTACCAATCCACCTCTCATTTTCATGGAGAACTTTCCATACTCGCTTTTGATGACCTTCCCTCATAGAAAAGTCACATCTACGATAAATGCTCGGTAAAAAAGACTTGATTCCGGTTAGCTCCTTTACGTTGAATGACAATACGATTTAAGGCTCTTGAAAGAAAAAAAAATGGATGCTGTTGACTCTTAATTCGCAAATTAACACAGACACGACGGATCAGCTGCTTCGTCGATGTACGAAATTTTAAATCGATCTTTATCCATCTCGTGAAGCTCCATTCGCGATCGATTGGCTTCGACCAAATGTTGCGCTATATCTTCAAACATTTCGTTTACCCCTTCACCCGTTTTGCACGACGTCTTGTATATTCCCGAAATTAGATTATGACATTGTTCACTAGATTAAATTTGTTAAATTTATAATTGCGAATCCAAGTCATATAATTATAAGCAGAATTATTGAGAAATATAATTACCAAAATTGCTCCATCTCTGCGTCTGTGACTTGTGGCGCAACACTCTCCAGGTCACTTTTGTTTCCACACAGGAATATTTTTGCATTTTCTGCATATGTTACTATATCGAGCAGATGTTGGGATAATAGATGAAATGATGTTGAGTTATCCAAAGCAAACACGAGAATGGCAGCTTCCGCAAACTTGTAATAACTCGAAGTAACGGATGCTACTCTTTCCATACCACCAGTGTCCCATAATTGCAACTGACCAAAATAAGAGGCATGAAATTAGACAAATTCATATATACAAAGTATCATGTAATTATATATACTTTTTACTTTTACATATGTATTGTATGCACACACGTACAACACAAACAAAGCGATACAATCAACTTTTCTTTTAATAAACAAACACACCCAAGCAAAGTAGAGAAAAGAAACACGTTTGCAAGTGCAAACACATGTATTCACTCTTTTTCACTTTACAGACACAATAGATCGAGCACTCACACGTATTCGTCTGTCCTCAACGACGTATTCTTTGTCGATGTTGTCAAGGCCAAGAGTCGATTTACGATCATTACTGGCTACAAATGTGTTGTTTGCAAAGCGTCGAAATATAGACGTCTTGCCGACTCCGTACTCGCCGCACAAGATAACCTTTTGCTCCGTTACTTTGACAGTAGCCATGTCGTCGCGCGGCACCGGCTATCACTGTCGACGGATCATTGTGCGCGCCTCTCGTCAAACCACGTTTTTGCTAAAAATTAATAAGAATATTTTGGAGCATAAGTCAAGCCAAGTTGCAACAGCCGTTATTGCGAACGATCTATTCTCCCGAATGTGGTCGGTTACGACTAGTGACAGCAAGGTAAACGAAGAACTTGTGCGTTTATACACACAGAGTGTACTATGAAAAGTTCAAAAATAAATGTTGTGTATCCACATGTGTGTGTGTGTGTGTGTGTGTGTGTGTGAATAATATACAAAGTTTTGATATTAATATATCTGTAAACAGTACATTGTACTTTTTATACTTTAACGTTGATTTAGAAAGACGTAATCTACTTTTTTTTTAAAACACAAACATCGATCTTTATTAAACTTTGAGTATTTTAATGTTACGAGAAAATAAGGAAACACTGATTTCCAACAGCGATATCCATGGCTGCGTTCCATTTCACGTATATGCGCGCATTTATCTATAGGTTATGTCACGTATACTATAGGGAATGTGTGCATAATGTGTGAAATGGACGCAACCTATGTAAAAGTCGTTCTACATTAAGGGCCGCGTTCCGTTTCATGCATATGCGCGCATTTATCTATAGTTCATGTTACGTATATTGTAGACAATGCGCGCATAATGCGTGAAACGGAACGCAACCAAGATCATTCTACATTAGTTGCAAGCCGATCGTAAGCAGACGCAATTCTTATTGCGACAACCAATCAGAAGCATCAATGGTGCTACTGACGCTTCTGTTTGGCTATCGCAATAAAGGTGCCATAAGTGGTCTACTTCGCTTTAAGCTTTAAGCCTTGAACAACCACAGTCAATTAAGCGTCTTCTACAATGGCAGTAGGAGTAGTAGTAAGAAATAAGCAGTAAGTAAATAGACCAATCACAATCGATTATTTTTGAAACGTGAGAATGGAATTGGTCAATTTGCTTACTGCTTATTTCTTAC
>NW_022639460.1:3315082-3315411 GCF_010583005.1 Odontomachus brunneus | reverse complement strand
GGGGAATTGCGTATGCCTTCTGTAGACCAAAAGTGTTTCTAAGATATGTACGAGAGAGAAAGGTATACATTCCTATTCATCCTCTGTGCATATGCGCCAACATGTGTCAGTTATTGCTGGACTACAAAATTACTGGTTTTAATATTTTTTTACTTGAATTCTATCAACTTTACCGAAAAATAGCAAGAGATAAAAATTGTTTATTTTCTTTTCATAGAGCTCGGAGAATTTTTTCAGAATTTTATATTAACTTTTTAGTATTGCATTTTTTGCGTTTTCTTGCATTTTCTTGAAGTACTAAAAAGTTAATACAAAATTCTGAAAAAATT
>NW_022639460.1:3314542-3314951 GCF_010583005.1 Odontomachus brunneus | reverse complement strand
AATTCTATCAACTTTACCGAAAAATAGCAAGAGATAAAAATTGTTTATTTTCTTTTCATAGAGCTCGGAGAATTTTTTTCAGAATTTTGTATTAACTTTTTAGTATTACATTTTCTTGCATTTTCTTGCATTTTCTTGAAGTACTAAAAAGTTAATACAAAATTCTGAAAAAATTCTCAGAGCTCTATGAAAAGAAAATAAAGAACTTATCTCCCGTCAACTCTATAACCTAACCTAACCTGTCAATTTCAACGCATACGCACAGAGGACGAATAGGAACGTATAGTTTTCTCTCTCGCACACACTTGGAGACACTTTCGTGCCAGCATTCCCCCTCCATATATACAGGGTGGACCATTTTAATCCATCCAGTCGAATATGTCGAAAACCAAGCACGGGAGAGAAAAAT
>NW_022639460.1:3314031-3314532 GCF_010583005.1 Odontomachus brunneus | reverse complement strand
AGAGCTCGGAGAATTTTTTTCAGAATTTTGTATTAACTTTTTAGTATTACATTTTCTTGCATTTTCTTGCATTTTCTTGAAGTACTAAAAAGTTAATACAAAATTCTGAAAAAATTCTCAGAGCTCTATGAAAAGAAAATAAAGAACTTATCTCCTGTCAACTCTATAACCTAACCTAATCTGTCAACTTCAACGCATTCACAGAGGACGAATAGGAACGTATAGCTTTCTCTCTCGCACACATCTTGGACACACTTTCGTGCCAGCATTCTCCCTTCATGTATATATGCCTTTGATTATGGCTCCTGCACACAGGACGCGACGAACTTCCGCCGCGCGGCAAACATTATCGCGTCCTGTGTGCAGGAGCCATGATATTTAAGGATTCCTTAAGTTTGTCTTATGTCTGTATCAGATGCCTGTAGCCAATAAAATGATTCGTAGAGTATCTGAAGATGAACTTAAGGAGGTCTTAAATATAAGGCCTGTCTATGAATACGG
>NW_022639460.1:3304554-3314021 GCF_010583005.1 Odontomachus brunneus | reverse complement strand
TACTTGGAGTGAATTTCGGAACATAGCCATATGCCCGTATTCATAGGCTGCGTTCCGAAATTCACTGTGAGTACTAAAAATCTATAATTCATGTCACGTATACTATAGAATTTCAGTACTTGGAGTGAATTTCGGAACATAGCCATATGCCCGTATTCATAGGCTGCGTTCCGAAATTCACTGTGAGTACTAAAAATCTATAATTCATGTCACGTATACTATAGAATTTCAGTACTTGGAGTGAATTTCGGAACATAGCCATATGCCCGTATTCATAGGCTGCGTTCCGAAATTCACTGTGAGTACTAAAAATCTATAATTCATGTCACGTATACTATAGAATTTCAGTACTTGGAGTGAATTTCGGAACATAGCCATATGCCCGTATTCATAGGCTGCGTTCCGAAATTCACTGTGAGTACTAAAAATCTATAATTCATGTCACGTATACTATAGAATTTCAGTACTTGGAGTGAATTTCGGAACATAGCCATATGCCCGTATTCATAGGCTGCGTTCCGAAATTCACTGTGAGTACTAAAAATCTATAATTCATGTCACGTATACTATAGAATTTCAGTACTTGGAGTGAATTTCGGAACATAGCCATATGCCCGTATTCATAGGCTGCGTTCCGAAATTCACTGTGAGTACTAAAAATCTATAATTCATGTCACGTATACTATAAAATTTCAGTACTGGCAGTGAATTTCGGAACGCAGCCATAGTCAGGTCTTATGGCTCCTGCACACAGGACGCGACGAACTTCCGCCGCGCGGCAAACATTATCGCGTCCTGTGTGCAGGAGCCATGATATTTAAGGATTCCTTAAGTTTGTCTTATGTCTGTATCAGATGCCTGTAGCCAATAAAATGATTCGTAGAGTATCTGAAGATGAACTTAAGGAGGTCTTAAATATAAGGCCTGTCTATGAATACGGGCAATAATCTTAAGTTTCAGCGACAACTCACTATTACTATATTACTACGCATGTGCTCAACGCTTAACGCTCGACGCTCGACGCTCCTATGTAAAAGCACCTTAAGAATTGCAATTGGCTGCGTTCAGCAGAGAAAGCCGCTTTGCAACTATATAAAATTCGTAAATCTGATTGGTATATGCTCTTGGATTTAACCAAAATTAAGAGCATATTTTAATCAGATTCACGAATTTTACAACAGTTGTAAAGCAGCTTTTTCTGCTGAACGCAACCATTGGCTGCGTTTAGAAAACATAGCTGATCAGTGAGCGGTCAATGATTATTGGTCCTTACTGTTGGATCCCTAACTTTAGACCAATTACGTTGACTAATTACTCAACCGTTGAGTAACCGTTGTGTTTTCTGAACGCACCCATTGGCACCCAAGATTTTGATTGGTACATGCTCTTGGATTCAATCAAAATTAAAAGCATGCTCCAATTAGATTCACGAATTTTACAACAATTGCAAAACAGCTTTCTTTGCTGAACCAATGGCTTAGTTTACATCGTGTACTTGATACGTGTACTAAATAGTAACTTTCTATTAGATAATCTTAATATCGACAATGCAACGGCGATGCATTCAATCAATACAATACGTTTTGTTGATGAGTATTATACCAGCTTAATATACCATTGTTAATATATTAAGTTGTTTATATATCGACGATATTAAGATTATCTAATAGAAAGTTACTATTTAGTACGCGTATCAAGTGTACGATGTAAAGGCCAAATCACACTAGCGATTGGCGATTGACAATTGACAATTAAAGATTAGATTTTAACGAATCAACAAGCTTCAAGCTTGTTTTGTTCCAATTAGTCAAGTTCCAATCTTCAATCGTCAATCATTTATTGCCAATCGCTAATGTGATTTGACCTTAAAGTCAAATCACACTAGCGATTGGCGATTGACGATTGACAATTAAAGATTATATTTTAACGAATCAACAAGCTTCATCCTTGGCTTGCTTTGTTCCAATTGGTCAAGTTCCGATCTTCAATCGTCAATCATCTATCGCCAATCGTTAATGTGATTTGGCCTTTAAACCAAGCCAATGTAGAACGATCTTAAGGTCTTTAGCAATCTAAAGGCCATTCTACAATTGCGTAAGCGTAGTCGTGAACGTAAGAATTAACCAATTAGAGTGTTTTATTTACTAATTGCTTTATTTTGATTGGTTGTCGTAATCATCTACACCATTTACAACCACGCTTACGCAATTGTAGAATGGCCTTAAGGCTACGTTCCGAAATGCACTGCCAGTACTGAAAATCTATAGTTCATGTCACGTATATTATAGGATTTCAGTACTGGCAGTAAATTTCGGAACGCAGCCTAATATAGTATAGAGTAGTATAGTCTTTAGTAATCTAGTATAGTATAGACATCTGTGATGTATACACTTTCAAAAGTTTCGAAATACTGTTCTGTCAGCTCAAAATTTGATTCCGCTTGATCTTTTTTATTGAATATACACGAATGCATGTTGTACTATACAATGCGGTTGCAAACCAATAAAAATTATGTATATTACCTGAAAACTAGTAGTACGTGCGTTGTGGTGTTGGGGTAAGTTGACAATATTCACTCAGATCATTCGAGAGAGAGAGAGAAATTTCAATTTATCGGAATATAATTTTCTGAGAGAACCATGCATTTTACAGGGGGTTTTGGTACTTGTATCAGCTGCGGCAAATATCGCAGATCGTTCGGTCCGCTGTGAACACAAATGTGCTGAAGTTGGAAGAAATGCATCCACAATACATTTACATCGATGACCCTCAGTTTAAGGGTAATCATTTTCAAATACGCAATACAATATAACACTTGATATATTTCTCTTTTGTTTCCATAAATTTCATGTATACACTACTATTTTCTTGATTTACCTCGATTTAGATATCTCCATGTTCAGAAAGGATGAGAATTTGTATAGATCTGCACTGGATAAGCCGCAAGGCCTTAGTGATATTTTAATGAAATGGTGGAAGGTGTACAGTCATAATTTAGCATATAAGTTACTGTACATGGCTCAACATGGCAATAGGAACGAACGATGTAAAGCTGTAACTGTCCTTGGTTCTTTGTCTCACTTAAAAAGTATACTTATATGTTTTAATATCATGGATACTTTGTAGATCTATTTTTACTTTTAACTTTTTATCTTACTTTTAACATGATAAATTGATCTTCTCTATGTGTACCAAAACTTGTAGAAAAGTCTATTTAATCCGAATAAATATTATTAGATGCACTATTATGTGCATTTATGATTTTTAGATTGGCAATATCGTCATTTGGCTCAAATGTTGGATGTTAAAACAGCAGTTGCCCTTGCAAGAATACCAAATGTTAATTTACAGTTCTTTCTGCAACCACCATATTATCATGTACAATACAAATTACACGTATGTATATATAAACAAGCTTTGAGAAAGTTGAAGCGATACATATATTCACACAATGTATGGGAGAAAATTATTAAGAGAAATACATATTTACGTGTTTTACAAGTATTTTCTGATTTTGTGGAAATATATTCATGGCGTAATAAGTAAAATAATTCAATTCTACAGGATGTACTGGAGAAAGTACACTCATTGCTGTTAGTTTTGAATACACTGTGTGATAAAACGCATCCCTGCTTAACACAATTTCTTGGTAAAAATTTCAAAGATATGCAAAGAGTAAGTATACATGATGTACATAAGGATAGCAATTATGATACAAGGAGATGATGATTGTAGAGATAAATTAATGTATGCAATTAGGGTCAATGTTATTCTTGAAGTAACTAATGCTGGTGGTAAAAATCAGTGCTGGTTGGTTACATTTATAAAAATGTGGCAAAACGACCTTATTTCTAATAATGTTGCATAATCTAATAATTCTAATAATTTTCTTCTTTAGGACGGCTTTATCTTTGATCACGATTTGACGAGTATGGGCCTTTCAGTAGCACCAGTGACAGTCTGGGACAACACTTTGCTCAAGAGTTGCGTTCAAGCAATTTGTCATCATTCCTCTTTAGAAGAATATAGCAAGCGTGAGTCAAGGGAAATACTGTGCTTTATTCCATGGAATTTTATAAAATAATGATATCAACTTCAAGTTGAGCTTGTGTAATTTGTGAATTTTAGACTTGGTCGATGCCGGTGCTTTGCCGATACTAACAGCGATACAAAAAATTTGCAAGGATGATACAGAAGTGTGCATATTGCTCGCGAGAATAATATCCAATGTGTCTCTTCACTCCGAATACTTGGAGAATATCTTTGAATCCGGTAAGACAAGCGTATGCTAATCTGCCTGTATAATATAAATGCTATTACATTGTTATGATACATAATAAAACTGCTTTCGATAAGGATGGATCGGCATATTGTCACATTGGTCACGTAGCGACGATATTCGTTTATCGGCGCAGGCTTATCGTGCATTAGCAAACTTAGACGCAGAGGGGAACGAAGGAGCGAAATACCCACGGCGTATTTATCTTCTTCATCCTCTACATAGAAACCATGCAGCGACAAAAATGGATGTTGTATTTCTGCATGGACTGCTAGGTGGAATTTTTGTTACCTGGAGACAACGTGACACGGATATCTCTACACTCGGAGTTGTAGGTTGTAGATTTGTCTGTATAGCGTGTGATTGTATGAGAAAGCAACCTTTTTTCCAATATTAATTTACAGGTGGCAATACTCCGAGTCAAACTACGGATTACCTGTCTACTATGATCGACGATGATCGTCCTCCAGAATTCTTTAAAGATTTAGCTCGCGATCTGCAGTTACGCGAGTGGAAGAAAATAGGCCACGATTTTGAAGTGATTTTGGAGGACTGTCCGCAGAACACAAATTCCCATCCCTACGAACCTTACTTTTACAGAGGGTATCATTCGTGTCCATAAGTTTGCGCATGACATTGTTACGTATCATAATTGGTCATGAATTGTCACGCACAATATTTTCAGAGACGATCCCTGCATGAGGAACGGCCCGGAACTTGCGTCCAAAACGCAATGTTGGCCCAAAGACTGGTTGCCTATGGATATACCATCGTTACGAATTATGGGTATCAACTATGACACAAGCTTATCTATGTGGACTCCTTTCTGCCCAATAGAGAGCATGAAGTGAGTTTTTTTTATCTCATTTTACCGCATGGAAATATTCGCTTTATTGTTCCCATGTTTAAGAGACTTGTACGTTAAACGTGCAGATGATCATGTTCAATATATTTTATTAGGAGCACTATCAAAGAGAGAAGCGAAGAATACATTACCAAATTGATAATGGCAAACGTGGGGCAGCGACCTCTTGTATGGGTTAGTCATTCGATGGGTGGATTGTTAGTTAAAAAAATGCTTGTGGAAGGTAAGCTGAATTTGCATGTAGTTTTTTGCGGGTAAATTTTAAACTTGTATATATACTTAAATAAAATCTCCATATGTGGTGTTATCGATATCGCTGTTGCATATAATGCAACCATGTTACTTCTAGAGTGGAAAACTGGGGACAAGAACGACATCTGTAAGAATACCAGAGCTATTGTATTTTATAGTACTCCTCATCGAGGCTCTCATGTGGCAGCTTTGAAGCAGACAACACAAATGTTGGTATGGCCGACGGTCGAGGTTCAAGAGTTACGCGAAGGTAATTGTACAACGGTTCATATCCATCTACATCGAATCAAATTAACACGCAAGCAACTCGATATTATGATTCTCGTTTCAGAATCACCGCAATTGTTACAATTGCATGAAGAGTTTTTAGAAATGTTAAAGGAATATCCCATAGAGATTGTGAGTTTCGCCGAAACCAAATCTACGCTCGTAACTGCGCTCAAATTCCCCTTCCAATTCGTCAGTCTTGATTCAGCAGGTAAATTACGTATTATTTTACCGATTGATGGGGAGTGCTCGTTTATAGATAAATTCAACTTGTCTAGAACTTTTTTATCGCGAAACATGATTATCACGCAACATGACATCGTGTTATTTGTATATAACATTATCTTTTCAGATCCTGGAGTGGGAGAGTTTTTTGAGATTCCGCAGGATCATATATCGATATGTAAGCCAGCTAGCAGGTAATATTCCGAGTCTGAAAGTTGATTAAAGTTTTTCATGTGCTTCAAAGGCACCATTGATGATTGACACAGATCGGTGGTATTATAAACAAGTGGAAGATTTGTTCGTTCGTGAATGGTGCTTTAAAATTGCGTGTTTGTTGCGCGAATGTTGTTATCTCTTCTATTATTAATATCGGAAAGAAATAGCAAGTACTATATTTTCTGTTTTCGAATAGGCAGTCCTTCTTGTACCAAAAACTTTTGAGTGTCATCAGACGTCAATTTAATCCTCGGAAAGAAGGAAAGGCACTTTCATCGATTAGATATTTATTATCATTGCCAAGTAAGTTACTTTAGATCTTCATATTACAAAAGTTTTATATATTTTTGTATGTGAAATCGAGGGAATGTGTGAGTGATTGTAAAAAGAAACAATATTTGACGATGAATGACAGTTCGGATAATTTGTTCGACTTATTAGATTCGTCCCACCGCTTGATCTGTAAAGTAGAGGGGTTATTTTATTATCGGTGTAACCGATATATTTCCATTTTGCTTAATTCTCTTTCACACAGACGCGATTATACATGTGTATCGTGACAAGTACATGGGTAATACACATACTAGTGATATTGTTTTCGTAAAATATGATCGACTATTTACTCTGACTGGAACGAATAAATTTCTTAGATTAAAGTGAGATAGAGAGAATAACAAGAAAGAAATGGGCAAATAAATTTTACAACAAGTTGCAAAGTACCACGAACACAGGATAGAAAAGTAAGATATAGAATAAGAAATGGATGAAATTTAAAACGCTCTCTACGCGAAGATGCGCTAACGATAATTCCATGTCGGAACATAACAACGCGAGTTGTTAGAAGCAGAGAATATCATTGATATCCTTATCTATGTTTACTTAAGGTGCCGAATAAAAGAAGTAAAATTGGTATTGGTTGGAAAAATTGCAGTTTATTGTTGTGAAATTTAGAAGTTTGTGTCGTAATCGGGATGGTGACGGCTCGACAAGTTTGTGGTACTGTCGTAACCGCCATATTTGCTGCTGGTGTGCGATGGATTGTAATAATAACCATTCCATTCGGATCGCCAACTATCGTATAAATTATACTTTTTACCATCCTGGAAAGGCTTGTCAACCAAGATCTGAAAATGCTCAAACAGGTCTATCTATCTTGTGATTGACAGCTGCTGGCTAAGTTCTAGCAGCTGGTCCGTAATGATATTTGCGCGAGCGAGAAGGATTTACCTTGTTAGATGTAGACTCGAACGATTTATCATTCCAAGAGACATCGGGATCGGTCCATATCGTGTGTACTGGTTTCGAGTAATCGTTTGATCTGTGGCTGGATGTGTGTTTAGCTACTTCCTCTTCGTAAATCGTGGACATGGCTGGTTTCAGTTTCGCGCCATTTTGTCTATTGACGAGCTGATAAATAACGTCGTTTACTGTTTCCGTTCTTAACATACGTATAAGGAACTGAGAGAGAGAGATGCGCACAAAGAACGAGACACTTTGGACACTCACCACAGACACACCAAACACGATGATGAATAATAAACCTCCAACACCTATCACTATTACTGCAATGGCCCATTGAGGTATCAACCTATCATCTTTTTCGATGTACTGCGGCGTGTTCACTTTAGGTATTACTGTGAAAAATGACATGGTCATGAGAATCGTTCAGCCAAGTAGTCGAACGAATTGACGTACCTACGAAATCTGTGTATTTAGGATCGATAGTGAAGACTCCCATCCGTAACGCGCCCTTTGTGCTCGTCTCGTTCCACCGATTGCTATTGTACGTTCTGAGCGAATCGTGGAAAATGACTTTCAGCTCTTGCGTGTTGACTTTTTGCTGTAAGTTGGCTAATTCGACAAAGTAGTCTACCAGGATGCTACCTTGACTGAAAACGACCATTACACATTGATACCAAATGAGCAACACGAAATTGGACACTTTGAGACATTTTGAATATTCAGAGCAATGATATGTTTAAAATATATGACTCGCCGATAACTATATGATTCGTTCGATCGCTTAGCGCTGTTATGTCTACAAATAAATTGTGATTACCTGAAGGAGTCGATTCTTATATTTTTGTACCATTTTGTTAAAACGGTCGATTTCGAGAATATAAAGTTCATCTGAAGAGAAGAGAATGAGCGATATATTAGGAATTACAAAAGAGTAGAGAACGACTAGAGTTTGCTATTGCGCACAATACCTCTCGTTCCACTTGGTTCGCGAGCTCCTGCCACTCGCGAGTATTTCGATCCAATAATTCCGGTAGCCATGTGGCATTCCCGATAATACGTATCGTGCCCGCCACTTCACATTCCTCGTCGCACATGCCAGGAGTCGTTGGTCTTGGTGTCGTCGTTGTCGTCGACGACGTGGACGATGTGCTCGAGATCTCATTCGTGCTGGGAATAAGTGACACGTTCGCGGACGTTACCGTAGCTGTCCGTGCAGCTTCCAGCAACTTTTCGATAGAGATCGGTGTAGTGGATGGAGTCGGCCACCCAGTGAACTCTGTGGTAGCTCTGAGATTTCATCGAGAGTACAAATTAAGAACTGTACGAATTCGACTCTGTCGGTTGTATCTAATTGGCTCATTTACCTAATCGGCCATCCCTTTTGTATTTTTGGCGTCACTGCACCTGGACCATCTCCGCGCGGAGTCTGCGGGGTGGTTATTTTGTGGATCGGTTTACGACCACCTGGTCTGCTAGGAAATACAATCTTTAAGCCACTGGTTTTCTTCGTAGTAGGCGAGTCTACGTCGGTCCGTTCCGTCGTATTTCGCTCGATGCTGCTAGCTTTACCATCTAAAGTGGGCGCTGTTTTCTTTTCAACCTTGTAATCCTTTGGTAACAAAGCGGAGATGTCAACTTTGGAAGATGCGAAGAGATCTTGGATGGACAAGGCAACCTTCTCCAAGGAAGTGTTACTTTTTGCCGTTGTAGTCGTCGTCATTGTGGTACTCTCCAACTTAGTGTCTTGCTCCGCCTGAATTTTGCGCTTGTCATAGTTGGCAGGCAAGAGGGAGGAGATGTCGACCTTGGACTTGGCGAGAATATCGTTCAGGACGGAACTCTCCGTAACAGCTGTATCTGCTTTCTTCAGCTTGTATCCTGGCGGTAAAAATGCGCTAATGTCTTGAACGACAAAAGCAACTGTAGATTTCGTCGTCGATGGTGTCGTCGATATTGTCACCGTAGTTTCCGTTTGCCTCGAGGAAGGCCATCTGTATATATAGGAGATAAGGGAAAATATGAACTATATATAATCCGAGAGAGACAGAGAGAGAGAGAGAGAGAGATAGAGAGAGAGAGAGAGAGAGAGAGAGAGAGAGAGAGAGAGAGAGAGAGAGAGAG
>NW_022639460.1:3302758-3304148 GCF_010583005.1 Odontomachus brunneus | reverse complement strand
AGAGAGAGAGAGAGAGAGAGAGAGAGAGAGAGAGAGAGAGAGAGAGAGAGAGAGAGACTGCTTGTTAACAGAATGACCAATTAACAAAGAAAGGTCCTACCTGAAATTGATTTTGGAAGACCCCGCACTTGGTGTAGTTCCTCTTGACACGTAATTTCGGGGCAGCAAGCCTTCCAGATTATCGAGCGTAGTCTCCAATAGTGGCTTCGCCGTGGTGCTGGTGTGATTCAGTCTTTTGTCACTGTAACGCCGCGGTACAAACTTGCCGATGACATGTGTTCTAGCCGTAGTAGTGGTAAATTTCGCGCGGGTCGTGCGTTCTCTTTCAGCTAGCACGTCCAGCTGAAGCGTATTGCCGGCGCTTCGGAAACCTCCGCTGAGTATAGCAGCCGGTACGAGATCACCGGATAGTCTAGACTGTGCCCAGTCGAGCTTATCGATGATACTCTCCGTGGACTCGGACATCGATTGAGACGTTTTCCTGCCGTCGGGTGATCCGCTGTGCTCAATCTGCTTTACTTGCTCTACACGATCTATCACGGCGGGAAACGGCAGAAAGCGCGCGCCCGATACGCTGCGGCTAGTTTGTACGGAAGCCAGGATCCTCGACGAATCCTCCGTGGTTACCTCCGTGCTTACCTCTGCTATGGGCTGTTCCGACGAGGGTGGTGGCGCGACTTGCTCGGTAGTGCTCGGCGAGGATGTCGTCGGTACCGATATCGTGCCGTTCACTACGCTTTTTGTGGTCACGACGGAAACCACTGCCTCGCCTATCAAGATGGAACTGTCAACAGTGGTGTTGTCCAACTTTTCCTTCTCTTTGGAATCGAGGAAAGCGAAGCTCTTGTCGCTACCCTCCATGGACGAACCTTGCTCCAGATCCGTCGCCGTTAACAGATCGCTGTCTCCCTCCTCGAGGATGTGCAACGACGCGGTCGATGATTTGTAAAGATTGTCTTCGTCCCTCTTTTCTAGCGTCTCGTGCTCTGACCCCGAATCTTTCCAACCCTCTAACGTAACATCCTCGTCCTCTGATTCTGCGTCTGGATAATCGAGATTCTCCCCATCTAGTACGGACAATTGGTGTGAGAGCAAAATCAGTCGATTCAACTACCCGGAACTGAGACTTACCTACAGCCTTGTATCTGGAACGATTCCCATTCTCGTACTCGTCGTAATAGTAATATGTATTGTCATATTGATTTGTCGAGGGGTCTTCAAAATAATCTTCATCTCTGGAATTGTCCACCGCTTCAGTATCTGATGCGCTAGCTGCCATCGGAGATTTCTTTTGCCCTACACTAAGCGAGGAGTCTTCTTCCTCCTCCTCTTCCTCTTCCTTCTCCTCCTCCTCCTCCTCCTCCTCCTCCCCCTCCTCCTCCTCCTCCTC
>NW_022639460.1:3297460-3301268 GCF_010583005.1 Odontomachus brunneus | reverse complement strand
CTCCTCCCCCTCCTCCTCCTCCTCCTCTTTCTCTTTCTCGATCTCACTCTCACCATTTTCCACTTGCTTATCTTCATCATCATATTCTTCTTCAGTAGTTTCAGTGTTAAACGTTAACTTAGGTTCTTCCTCCTCGTTAAGTTCTTTCTCCTCGTCGCCTCCTCCTCCCTTCGATTTCGATATATCCATAACGTTGTTCTCGTCCAGCGAATGGCCCAACGATGCATCAGCCTCATTGCTCGGCGGAGATGCATTTCGATCTTGCTTCTCATACACTAAATTCGTTGGAATCAGTTGCGAAAGTGTGTCCCAAGATTGAATCGTTTCTACAAACCAACGAGAGTTTAATAAATTTCATTCTTCAGTAATGCTTTTCTAAATCTAAGGATATACCACAAGTATATTTTTGTCGTACATCTATTCCAAAGTTCTGTCAAAAGTTGCTTGCACAAGTACTTTTGCGCGAGCAACTTTATTTACTATCGCTATCACATACACACACATAGTCTCTCCATGATTAATTATAAAATAAACGTTTGCGCGATGAGACCGAGACAAAGTCGTTCTATCCGTCCATTTGCTCTTGAGCAGCCTCGTGGAATGCGATTCAATTCCAAAGTCCCTTTGTCACATACATCAGCGTGTCGTCACATTCGTACAATGCACAATCGCAAAGGTGATCCCGCCTAGATATTCGTCGACAAGGAAACTCATCGGTTATTCAACCGATACATCTATACGTAAAAGTCAGAACTAATCACTAATGAAGATATGTTCGTAACGATTCTGCGTTTCTCGAAGTAATCCGGAGTTTTTAGCGCGCGAGAGAGTTTCCATTTTCTCTAATTTGAGGACGTGCGAGATTATATGATTTCTACTTGTTTATGACTTTCTCCCCGACCCACTGCCTATAAGTCGCGAATAAAAATTAAAAAACGCTTTGACGCGAGCGTATATGCATCGATCGTCGTCAATGAAACTGACGAAATGAAATGCAACGAGAGTCGCGTTACATTTTTACGACAGTCGTTGGTGAAACTGTCGTAAATTATGTGAATTATGTAGCTGTAAATAGCAAGGATAATCATAATTGATAGATCGCCATAAACCAACTTGCGACTTTTCCTTAGGGTCGCGATTGTTAAAAGGAGATATGAGGGATAACGAGTCGTTCATTTTTAATACAAAAATGAATAATTGCGAGGAGCGACCGATCGAGAACAACATTGGAACGGGATATTTTTTAACTCTGTTTTATTTATCCCTCGTCAGCTCACTGTGTTGCGCGGACCTCGAGGAGACAATTCTCCTCGGTCGCGGAGAATTTCCTTTCCCTCGAAACACATCAATGAAATCCCACCACTGCAATGACCTCGCACAATCAGTCATTCGACGAGGTACGTCGTAAGACGCGTTGTCCTCACATTTTTGTGCGATAATGGCGCCGTAATGAGACAACTTTGAGTTGTGCTTACACTTTACGCCAGATAACTCCAGATATTATCGCGAATATTCACGGCTACGCGAATAATGAAATCGCGCTGATAGATAATCAGCTCGTATTACTCAGGAATAGCACTAATGATTCACGATAAAGATTCTCGTTCAGCTTGCTTTCAAGTGGCAAACGAAGTGCGACGATCGGGACTCGCTCAATGCACTTTATTATGTTTCATTCGACTTACCATAATACGATCGAAAGGCTGGTTCGCGAGCGAGATATATATATATTTTCTCGAAGCGGGAAAACGCTCCTTTCCTCTAAATGCCATCATCTCACGGCGGTAAATGGAGGACATTTTGAAAGGAGTTGAATTTTCCGCGCTGACGAGAATCAACCGAGACAATACTATGAGAACGTTACGAGATCATTACACGCACAACTTATGTAACTCGCTTTTGCCACAACGACGCGCAAAATATCTCGCGCAATTCAACGCATTGTGATCAGACCGTGTGGAGACACGGCGTGTGATTTTATGTAGAGACAAAATTATTTTGGCGTTTTTTCGTGCCGGAGTATTTCGAGCAAGTTTGCGCAGCATCAGTTGCCCAAGCAGATCCTCTGCAGATCGAACGACATCAAATATGCGTCGAACACGCTGGCGTAATTCGCAAACTCTTACATGGTCAGTTTAGCTCGTACTTCCCGTATGAGCGATACTTTCACGATCGCGATACGGTAGGAAACGGCCGAGTATAACGGGTGTGCGCGCGCGCGAAAAAGGCAACCGAGTTGTGCGAGCGTTCTCCTCTCGATCGTCCTTCGACTCGAAAGCAACTCCCGCCAATAGTCTCACTTGCGCGAATTCTCGCGCCTGTATACATCGACCATGTCGACCGTGCCAAGAACCGATACACTTCTAGTCTCTATGTAACGCCATGCTAGCCGCTTTCTACGGGCTTGCTTGTTATTCGCTTTATCCAGGATATGAATATGAACGAAGCGGATTGCGTATACATTTATTTCACGAATCGCGCGTGTATTACCAGAGCTTTCTACATTTCCGCAGATGTTCGATTTCATTCTCGAGACTGAAGAGAAGCGTATAATGTGTGCAATTATTATAATTACACATTTATTATTTAACTGTGCAATTATACAATCGGACGATTATCCAGTTGATGTAAAGAAAACTCAGATCCGTTGAAACTTTGCTACTGACATTTAAACGAGGTAACGCACCTCTAACGTACAAAAGCTTATAGCGCATTCTCGAGATTCGACGAGCGAGCAGCTCGTCGAATCTCGCATACGCTCGCGCGCGAAGAAACGATACCTTGCAACTCTACCTTTTACCAATTGCACCGCGTAGAGACTCATTTGAAGCTTAGATCGGCATTTTGCAGACCAACGCAAGTTGCTTCTACGATCCTAGTGAAAATCGAGTCCGAATTTAGGGATGGGCGATACGGTAGAAAGTATCGATATTTCGTATCGAAACGTATCGTAAATAAAAGTATCGATATATAAAAAATATCAGATGGAATGTATCGATATTAGTGATATCGATATTATCGATATCATCTAACCTTTTTCAACATACCGCAATATAATTATAAATAATATTAATTTTATTTATGCATGAGTTGATATATTGGTGTTTAACATGTGATTACATACAATGTTACGTACCTATAGTGTAATGTTATTATATTGTAACTTATATTGTAACATGTTGAGGAAGTTTTAAATTTGTAAAAATACGTTACTATTCCCTTTCTTATTAAACAAAATTCAACCAATGAAAAGTCAGCAGGAAGATCAATGACCATACATTTATTTCCTTTTTCTAGATCTATTAACGTAAAAGATTGAAGACATGTTGTGCATGTTTCCGTCCAATAGAATATGTCAATCTACTTTACGGATTATATCAGTGCTCATTATTGGTTCATCAGGGATTATTCAGTCGATACCCCAACATTACCAACTTTAAAGAAAATATAGGGAAAATATAGAGTTTAGGCGAGAGGACATCTGTTAGAGGACTTGTTTAGTTGTATATTTGAAATATTTGATATTTCGATATGTATTTGAGATATTTGAAATATCGATACTATATCGCCCATCCCTAGTCCGAATACGACATACGGTATGCGTATGTCGTGCGCGAGAACGCAAGCACGAGATACACACGCGCGATGGGCTACTTTCTAACTTGTTAGTACATAGAATACTCGACGAATATGCTGTTGTTTCGTTGATGCTCTTTCGATGAAAACCATCTCGATTCTCGCGAACAATGTATGACTCAACGAATGATGAAAACGTCTCTCTCTCTCTCTCTCTCCCCCCCCCCCCCCC
>NW_022639460.1:3294690-3297450 GCF_010583005.1 Odontomachus brunneus | reverse complement strand
CTCGATTCTCGCGAACAATGTATGACTCAACGAATGATGAAAACGTCTCTCTCTCTCTCTCTCTCCCCCCCCCTCCCTCTCCCTCTCTCGGTTGATTAATTGTTCAGTGGAACCCGTAAGTTTTCCGAATGGGAGAGAAGACTGCAATAAACCGTAACAAGTATGTAATGAGTACGCATTGTGTGTCTCTTCTAGATTCCTACGATAATTCGTATGATTACATGAACTTTCTCTAAAATGAAGATTTCGAAGGCCGCGCGACTACTCGAGAGAGGAGAGGTCGTGTTGTTGCTGTTACGTAGAGAAATTCGCCACTCGTATGTTATTACACTTTCTCAAGTTTGCCATCTTATTTGGATGGAATTTTCTAATTTGTACCTCAGCGCGCTGTAGTCTGAAATGACAACTTTTGGATAGTGATCAGTGTAGCGATCGAGTAGATGTAAAATGAATGGTAATGCGACGATTTCGTCGCGAAAGAGAAAGTAGGTACTTGTTGCTTCCGTAAAAGAGAATCGTACGCATCTGTTCTGTCGTGACCTAACGAAATGTCGAATCTCGTTCCAAGTTTTCAGTGGAAAACCCAATGGCTCGGATAGGAAGGCTGATACATTTTTTCGCGATGCGGCTTTCTCAATCTCGCAATTTCGTTCGCGATGTAGCGAGACGTTTCCGATGACCACCATCCGTGGAGGATCGTAGAAACAGCGGATGGGCGGATGGTCGTGAATCAGATTGCATTAAGAAAAGGCGTTATTCCTCTGAGAAATGAGCCGCGCGGGGAAGGTTGTTTGCACCAAGTACGCGCGCGTATTTCACAACTCGCCGATGCTCCGAATTCCTTGATCACTGTTCCGTATCGCGTGCGCACGAGGAACGGCGAAAACGGCTAGGCTTCAAACGAAGGTGGTGTACAACCGCGTACGCACGAAACGGAAAGCGTGGAGAATCTAATGATGTTTCTTTCGAAACGGGTCAAGACTCTATTCTCACTCCAATCATTACGTCCCACAAGTTGCGTATCAATTTGTCATTGCATCTTATTTATTTCGTCGAAGAGATCGCGACCGACGCGCCGATCGAGTCAACGCTTTGGAATGCGTTTCGCATTTTTATGTCGTTTATATCCGCAAGCAGGTCTCCTGACGAATCATAATTAAAACGATCTAAACATGGAAGATGGTCCGATATTGTCCAAATTCCCTGGACGTTTAGTACTACGACGAAAATGGATACGCGAGAAAGAGAAAGGAAGAAAAGAATGCGGTGAGCTCGGCTGAACAACATTGCTCACATGACGCGCAGACTATTTTAGGATCAAGGGTCCGAATAATGCGTCAAAAAATCAGGTCGTCTCACTTTCTATCGTGAGTAATAAAGAAAAAGAAGAAAAAGGTTTTCGCCCATTTTGAGGAATCTCTTGTTGTCGAGTGGGTTTCGTTAATGATTTCATGAATGTCGTGCGCGATCGCGAGAGATCGCAATTGCAAGTACCTTTCGAAGTTATAGATAGGCTCAGTCGGACGAAACCTAATTCAAGATGGAAGCAACGATCCGTCCGCATTCTCGTGTGCAGTGCTGAGAACAACGACAAACAAAGACATGATTACGAGGAATTGCGCTACTTGATATTGCGAATTGAGCAGCGCTCCTTCGGTGCACCACGAAGCGGTCATTTGCCGTCTATTAGACTTAACGATAAGTCCTAGTGTTAATACTGTTGGCGCAATTTTATTGTACGTTGCGCGCGCGTAACATGTGTGTGTGTGTAGACACACACATATATATATATATCGCACTACTACATGCCGAAAATAAACATAGGCTCGTTCTCGTAATCATTATCCATCGATCATTACCCATGCAAATAGAGTTCTACCGAGTGCCATATTCACGATATTCGCAGTATTTTCGAGCAGTAGGTAGGTTACGGTCGACCGCGCTGAGGCGACACAGTGAGGAAAATTGTAGCGGAAAGAATGAGTTCTTGTATATTTTGCAGATATAGGCAGGATGTGCATTTCAATGGATTATTTTCCGATCTCTTCGGATCAATCTAGGTGCGGGTGTAGATGTTGGAGCGAATCGTACATGTACTCACATGATATTTGAATGTCCGCAATTTTCGCCGGTAATTTGTCAAGTTTTTGCGCTTTGTCGCGCTTATTCGACAGACAATCGTACGTTAGCGCTAGTGAGAAAAATCGCCTCGCTGATAATCGTGATGGCGTGCTCCAGCGTGATGCAAAAGGGCTCGACTTACCTTCTGGACGAGCAGAGACGACGAGCGTGCACAGGAGCAGCAGGCGCAAAAGGAGGACCTGGCTGCGCGAGGTTGCGCGTCGCACTAGCGACATCCCTTCGCAATATTCCGTATGCTAGCGTGTACTCGCGCGCGCGATACGATCCTCGACTCGTCAGCTCATCGCGCGCGACCCATCGAACGGATCTTGCCTCGCGTGCGTCTGTCGCGAGCCGTCGATGCCGTTAACCGCGCACAACAAGTGGCATCATCATCGCTGAACGGCGTGTTCGCGAGCACGGCGCGTTTGTCACTGACGAACGGATAGAAAACAAAATCCCACTTTCACTCGACTGTACGCGCAAGGCGAGGCGGAGCTGGCACGTCGAGGCCGCCGGGATCCTCCGCCACGTTCTCCCTTCCAACGTTGCCCCGCCGTTCCCTTGTGAAATCCCCCTCTCCGGGGCGGATCTCACCGGTTTGGTGCATATGAAAATGATTGCGGACTATCGACAGGG
>NW_022639460.1:3293092-3294515 GCF_010583005.1 Odontomachus brunneus | reverse complement strand
GGGGGGGGGGGGGGGAGGAAAGGACAGGGAAAAGGGGAATGGTGGGTCGTGATTGACAATGGTTGTGGGTCTCGCGTGAACGACGTCCTTAACGTCGTCGCGAGAGTCGCCAATTTTGCATCCTGTTTCACCAAAGGAGTAAGTTTGAGCGGGCTTGTATTTCACAGATAATCGCAATATACGACACATATATTTTGACTCGCTAATGTCAATCTGTTATATTTTCTCAATGCTCACTCGATTACTCACAATCGACATTTTCATTTATATTTATGCACCTGCGTTTATTGCGTATTGAAACAAAACATCGCCAAATACTCCGAATGATATTGCCATCTCGTTAGTTATTCCGCAGGCGTTGTCGTTGTCTTTGGAAGCCCGTCAACGAAGCCTCCCAGATCGTCCTCAGGATCGGCGAAAGCTTCCGCGCTGATCTCTGGCAATAATGTGACCGCCACGAGAAATACAGTGGCTAGCAAAAGAGCGAAAAACGTCCAAGACATGACGATTCTTATTTTTCTCAATCAAACGAGTGTTTGACCAACGTTGTGCGCGCCTCTATATTTATATCCGCAGAGAACTATATAATTCGTGATGTTCGCGAATTATTTCTCACGAAAACGTTATCAAATTTTTACGTGACACGCGTGAGACACGTGTTACAATTTATCGTTCCTTTTGTTGCAAAAAAGCGTGATCACTGGCGAAACCGATACGCATTATCTGACAAAACAAAAATTGCATCTCATAAAAATTGCTTTCAAAAGAGTAGAAAAACATAAAAGAGACGCGTTGATAAAAGTATTGTAATCACATGCTTTACTAGAATAATGAGAAATACGATTCGTCAGAGAATCGAATTTCAGTGTCTCGCGGTACTTCCCTGGCCTTCAAGTAGGCCTTCGCAAAAATGTGCTCCGAGTTCATCTTGTTGCCACCCGTTCGTTAACCCTCACCGGTCACCGGTGACCTCTACCTTTACCGGGCCGCCCACGGCATCGAGATTGATTTGTACAAACGGACAGACGCGAATCAAAAAGGAAAGAAATACGAACAAAGTCAGTGAAGATATGACGTCGTGATTTCATCAACAACGATGTCTCTATGATATGACATATATGCGCTCGAAAGAGTGTTTCCCTATTTTTGCTAATATGTAAACCGAGTCAATTTCTCATAAAGATTCCGTGAGAATCGTACGTGAACTCTGCTCTTGATTGTTTTGTACGCGCTGACGTAATGCCTCCGACTTCGACTACAGAGGAGAGACAACGTGTTTAACTTACCAATTTATATTCTTACCGAGGTAGTAGGAAGTGCAATGCATGCTACAGCATATCCCCGTAACGATATAACATGGAAAATATACCGTACGCGAATCTCTCTCTCTCTCTCTCTCTCTCTCTCTCTCTCTCTCTCTCTC
>NW_022639460.1:3288924-3292715 GCF_010583005.1 Odontomachus brunneus | reverse complement strand
CTCTCTCTCTCTCTCTCTCTCTCTCTCTCTCTCTCTCTCTCTCCTCCCCCTCTCTCCCTCCCTCTCTCCCTCCCTCCACCTCTCTCTCTCCTCTCTTCTATTTTCTCTCTCTATATCCGTATATAATTTTTCCTTTTTTACATTTGGCAATAATACATAAAAATCGCGTGTACACAAAAATCTTGCATTATTTACACACATTTGTATATATATATGTGTGTGTATATATATGTACATATATATACATACATATAAACAAACATAGATGTATCTGCAACGACACATACTGCACCGACATTAATCGGTGAAGATGTATGGAATGCAATTTTTGAAATGTTAATCTTTACGAATTCTTTATATTCTTCAATTCTATATATTGTATCTTTCACGAAAGTATTAAATATATGTATAATGATTATACTTTTCAGTCATTCTCTATTGTTCTTGATCGTAAGTTTTGCGGTCGAAAAGGTTGCATCCATATTCAGCGTTGAAATCTCCGGCATTGGAATCTAACGTCTTTAGCATTAAAATCACCAGTACTTGATACAATCAGTATTACTATTGCTCTTACTGTTACTATACTAAGGTTACTACTGTTTATTATTGCTAATACTGTTACTATTGCCATTAATATTATTATTTTATTTGTTATTATTATTACATACACTGAAGAATGAAACATTTGTTCGATCCGCCATTCAGAGAGAGAGAGAGAGAGAGAGAGAATTATAGCCGAACCTCAATTCTCAATGACGTATATATATATATATATATCCACACAGCATGCAATATTGCAGAAATATTACAGTAATATTACAATATTGTATTAATATTGCAATAGGAATAAAATATTAAGGATATATTATTGAGATATTACATTGCGATATATAACAGTATAATATTGTGTGCAGTAGTATTACTATAATATTACAACACAATATATCATTATGTAATATTTCTGTAATATTGTATTATATTGGAGTGCGATAAATGACTAAGATATATTACTACAATATTTCACAAATATTACTATGTTATGTATTGCAATATATTATTAAAGCCGGTCTACAATATGTTTCAAACAGTATTGCAGGTTGCAAGTCTCAGGAAATAGACCAATCACAGTCGCATGTTAGGTAAATAATTATTGTCATTAGTCAATTTCAGGGTTGGGAAGTAACGCGTTACTTGTAACGACGTTACTATTTCGTTACTTTTTTTTTTGTAACGATTTGGTAACGCCGTTACTTTTTTGTATCAGTAACGAAAAAGTAACGGCGTTACATTTTCTTTAGTAACGAGTAACGAAATTCATCGTTAATTGTATCGTTACTTTTTTACTATAGTGACTTTTGTACACAGAACGCGGCAACACTTGCCACGCGACGAAAGTTTGCACACGATAAACAATTAATATGCTTTTCATAAAGCCCATTCTACAATAAGCAATAAATCTTAAGTTATAACAGAATTGACCAATCATAGTCGACTATTAGAAGAATAATCCACTGTAATTGGTCAATTTTATTGCAACTTAAAACTTATTGCTTATTGTAGAAAGCCTCTAAAACGTGGTCTACAATGAGAACTTAAGCCTTAACATTTAAGCTTTAAACTCTAAGCCGTCAGATAATGCGTATCGGTTTCGCCAGTGATCACGCTTTTTTGCAACAAAAGGAACGATAAATTGTAACACGTGTCTCACGCGTGTCACGTAAAAATTTGATAATGTTTTCGTGAGAAATAATTCGCGAACATCACGAACTATATAGTTCTCTGCGGATATAAATATAGAGTTGCGCGCACAACGTTGGTCAAACGCTCGTTTGATTGAGAAAAATAAGAATCGTCATGTCTTGGACGTTTTTCGCTCTTTTGCTAGCCACTGTATTTCTCGTGGCGGTCAAATTGATCAGTCACAGTCAATTATTTTTCTTAGAATTGACTGTAATTGGTCAACTTCTTACGACTTAGGACTTAAAGCTTAAATTTTATGTCTTAAGTTCTCATTGTAGACCACGCTTAACCCTTTGCGACATATATTTCTCTATCAAATTAATTTCACAGATAAATGTACCTTTAGGGGTTTTTGGTAATCGCTGATTACGAATCCGAAGCCAGATTTTCAAATTTAAAATGGCGGATCCAATATGGCGGACGAATTTTAGAAAATTATAGTATTTGTATGAAACCTAGTATCTAATGTTTTTTGGTTCGCTGATTATGAATCTGATCTCAGATTGTCGAAATTCAAAATGACGGATCCAAAATGGTGGACAAACATGTTAAAAAGTGGATAAAATATCATGAAAATCATTACTCGACGGTTTTTAGGATCGTTAATTACGAATCAAATATCAAATTTTCAAAATTCAAAATGTTTGATCCAATACAGAAGACCAAGAAATAAAAGAATGTGTTTTAGGTCTTCAAAATTAGTTGGCGGAGATCTTTTTGGCAGCTGATTACGAATCTAAAATCAAGAGTAAATTTTTTTATCCAATGTAGTGTGCCAAACATGTAAAAAATGAGTCTTTTCAAAAGGTAGAAAATATTCTCTGGCTAAAATCTCGTTTTAGCGTTACCCAGAGCTAACGATGCTAATTTTGAAAATTTGATCAACGACCCAAAAACAGATACTAGGTTTCATACAAATACTATAATTTTCTAAAATTCGCCCGCCATACTGGATCTGCCATTTTAAATTTTGAATATCTGATTCCGGATTCGTAATTACCCACACAGCAGAGGTATCCAAAATATATCATAGAGACATCCTAAAGATATATTTGGGATATGTGATATCTTCAAGATATCCCTATGATGTATTTGAGACATTCCTGCTGTGTGGGTAGCGACCCAAGAAACCCTTAAATACCAACCCAACAGCACAAACTGCTAAAAGATATCTTAAAGACGTCTAAAAAACATCCAAAAGAAATAAGTACATCTTTTGGACGTTTTTAAGACATCTTTTAGTAGATTGTGCTGTCTGGGAAGTTTCATAGAAATCTGATAATTTTTTAAAAATTCATCCGTCATATTGAATCCGCCATTTTGAATTTTGAAAATCTGATTCCGGATTCGTAATCAGCGACCCCAAAAACCCCTTAGACCTTATTTTCAGCTTATTAATTATTGTTGGTTAGTCACAATTTATTGTATAAAAAAGCAGTATTTTTGTAGTTTGTTTATTTATAAAATACATTTCCTCAACAATAAGAATGTTTTCAAAATTTTTTAATGATAACTGATGTTTTACATAACTGATAATGTGCTTTTTACTGTACAGATATGTTGAAAACTATGTAAAAAATATAAAAAACTAAGGGCAAAAAAGTGTCCAGTATACGGTACACTATGCCGGAAAGGGTTAAGGGACGCCGCGAATTGATATAACAGTAACGTACCGTAAGAATTGACCAATCACTTTGAATATCGTCGAACCGTAAGGTCGCCATTTGTAAATACTCGATTGTAATTGGTCCATTTTTACGGTACGTTTTACGTTACTGTTATGTCAATTCGTGTGCGGCGCCCCTTAACCTTTAGAAATCTGACCTCAGATTGTCGAAATTCAAAATGGCTCGCAATCGCAAGATCGCAAGGAAATTGACCAATCATAATTGATTATTCTTCGATCGCAAGAAGAACAATCGACTATGATTAGTCAATTTCTTTGCGACCTTGCGATTTGCGACTAATGTAGAATGAGTTTTATGTCGTTATACAAGAATGTGTGCTTTCCGCTTAAATATCTTATATTTTGTCTTTATATATGTATAATT
>NW_022639460.1:3288375-3288914 GCF_010583005.1 Odontomachus brunneus | reverse complement strand
CAATTTCTCGCAACCCGCAACCCGCGATGCTGTAGACTGGCTTTTGCGACTTATTGATATTGTACAATATGCGACTGTGATTGATATATTGCTTGTAATATTACAGCAATATTATAAGATTATACAATATTGATGCAATATTAACAGTCAATCAATATGTTGTTTTTCCGTAAGAACTAGAAGGTTATTACGGAAAGCAGCATATTGATTGGCTGTCGCGCGAACTTCCACCGCGCGGCAAGCATTACCGTGTCCTGTGTGCAGGAACCATAAAACGTAAGGTGTTAGGGCTATCGCACAGAAATTGACATAACTGCATGTGCATAGCATAAGATCGTATGGACCAATGAGCATCGAATATTAAGCATCGAACACCAATATGGCGACTTAATACTCGATGCTCATTGGTACATACGGTCTCATGCTATGCATATGCAGTTATGTCAATTTGTGTGCGATAGCCCTTATGCATACCCAACCCTGCCTAGAACCAATATTGAGAGAGAGAGAGAGAGGGAGGGAGGGAGGGAGGGAGGGAG
>NW_022639460.1:3264539-3288227 GCF_010583005.1 Odontomachus brunneus | reverse complement strand
GAGAGAGAGAGAGAGAGAGAGAGAGAGAGAGAGAGAGAGAGATTGTCGGACGGGAGAGTGTATAGAGGTGTAGAGTTGTGACAGGTTATATGTCACAATGTCAAAACTAAACATCATGGGAGTGAGTGACAAGTTATGGAGACAGAGATTAACACCAAATTTTATGAATCGGCAGTTCCTCGTGCTATTTTGTGGAAGAAAAAGAAGAAGGTTAGTATCAAATGTCAAAAGCCGTAAATTTCAGATAACGTTTTTTTTTTTTATATAATACGACCTATGGTAAAGTCAGTTGCCTTGTTTATTTTTACGCTCATGAACTCGATGCAAATGTTATCTGAAATTTACGATTTTTGACATTTGGTACTAACCTTCTTCTTCTTCTTCCACAAAATAGCATGAGGAACTGCCAATTCACAAAATTTGATGTTAACCTCTGTCTCCATAACTTGTTACTCACTCCCGTGATGTTTACTTTTGACACCGTGATATAGAACCTGTTACAACTCTACACCTCTGTACACTCACCCGCCCGACAATGATATAAAGGGACGTCTACATTGGAAGTAAATAGCAAGATGTAGGAAGTAAGAGTAAGAAATTGACCAACCACAGTCGAATGTGAGAAGAATAATCAACTATGATTGATCAATTTCTTAAGGGACGTCTACATTGGAAGTAAGCAGTAAGAAATAGGAAGTAAGAATAAGAAATTGACCAATCATAATTGATTATTCTTCTCACATTCGACTGTGGTTGGTCAATTTCTTACTCTTATTTCCTACTTCTTGCTATTTACTTCCAATGTCCCTTATGTCTCTTACGTCCCTTATGGGACGTCTACATTGGAAGTAAGTAGGAAGTAAGAGTAAGAAATTGACCAACCATAGTCGAATGTGAGAAGAATAATCAACTATGATTAGTCAATTTCTTATTCTTACTTCCTACTTCTTACTGCTTACTTCCAATGTAGACGTCCCTTTACGCGACAGCCGAGTGTGCATGCGTCCGACATCCGACGCCGACATACGACGCATTGTAGAACAGGCCTAAAGATGTCGGCAGGGTCGTAAGTCGGCCGTCAGTGCACATCAGTGTCGGAAAGAAAGATGTGGTCTGTTCTTTTCAGCTGCACTGCTGAACTGGTGCAATAAGTTAGAGCGAGAAAAAATATACTTGGCTCACTTTAAGTTATTGCACCAGTTCAGCAGTGCAGCTGAAAAGAACAGATCAATGGTCAACTCCCATCTTTTCCGTTTTGTATGATTAGGGCTATCGCACACAAATTGACATAACTGCATATGCATAGCATAAGACCGTATGTACCAATGAGCATCGAGTATTAAGTCGCCATATTGGTGTTCGATGCTTAATATTCGATGCTCATTGGTCCATACGATCTTATGCTATGCATATGCAGTTATGTCAATTTGTGTGCGATAGCCCTTACAATTGGCTGCAACATAACCTACTTTACTGATATTATTACATATCTCATGGATTCATTGAGTGTGGATGAGATGGATAATTATTGATTTTGTACGGAAAAATAATTGTTTGTATGCCCAGACATGAACAGAAGTTCCTACAGAATTCATTTTAAAGAATACAGAATTAGAGAAATGAATATCTGAAGAATTCGTGAAGAAGTAACCATAATAAGTTTGTCTTGAAGTATTCCTCAGAAGTTGATTGTGGCGAATATTTTGCGACTTAATTCCTAGAACACTCTGAGAATTCGTGAGGAATTACAAGTGTTTTGTTTGTTACAATTATTTCTTGTGACTGCGTGCAGCAGATACACATCATTTTCAGTGCTTTATATATGTTGTTATAATTCGAACTTTCTTTGCAAATAAATAATGATAAAAAGAAAAGTGATACTATTGAATTGAATCGTGAGAATATAATTGAGTTGTGTTTATATTTTACAAAGTGTTACTGTATAACCTAAAGATGTGACTATTTTAATATAATTCTTTCTTTATGATACTTCTATATGATACTTATACAATTTTGGATTCTTTTCTTCTTTTATATAGTGAAAAACTGGATGTGTTTTAATTATTTCAATTAAAAGAGAACTGTTACTTATCAAACATCAACAAACATTAACGTTATATCAATATTATGATTTTCCAGTTAACTGTGTAAGTAGTACATATAACATATATTGTATGTAACAGTTATATTGTTGAACGAGAATTATAATATTGATGTAACATTGCAACTAAGTTGATGTTTATTAACTATCCTTCCAGCAAACATTGTCTGTAACAACATCAATGTTATAATTTCCTACTTAAGAATGTAACTAACACACATTATGTTGCATTTATATTGTTGTATGGGAAATTATAACATTGATATTATGCTACTGTTAGTGTTTACTGGGTTTATATTTCTCTTTCTATATATAAATATTATTCTTGAATTCATAAAGTATACATCTATGTTCATATAGTATAACTCTATATGAATAAAAAGTTCTGAGGAACTCCAGTCATGGTGCATGTAACTCTAAATCTTTCTTATAGTATTCTTCCACGAATTCCTAAAGAAGTACAATTCAGGAAAGGAGAAAAATTTAGGAACACTTAAAGAATTTATTGTGCTATCTGAGTAATAAACTCAATGTGAATTTTAAAATATATAAATAACTTTTGATGGGCATCAAAATTTTGTCTCATATTTACACCAATATGAGGTTTAATCCACCATCTTCTTGTTATTCTTTTTTTACGTTTCTTTAACAATAATAATCTTATAATTTACGTCCAAATTGATAATAAATTTAAATAAACACTCAATGTTTTAGTATCCATTGCTTACATCTATTCCGATTTCCGACTCAATTGTAAAATAGTAAGTCATATTCAAATCCGACATACGACATTTGACAAGCGATTAGCGACATCCGGTTCCGGCTTACAGCGTATTGTAGAACGGGCTTAAAGCTAGCCACACACTTTCGTGACAGTAACTATAAGACGTAACATAAGAATTGATCAATTACGATCGAGTATTCATAAAAATGGCGA
Organism: Odontomachus brunneus; assembly: GCF_010583005.1. Lineage (NCBI taxonomy): Eukaryota > Metazoa > Arthropoda > Insecta > Hymenoptera > Formicidae > Odontomachus > Odontomachus brunneus. The sequence goes on along the minus strand of NW_022639460.1, from coordinate 3,285,189 downwards.
CCTTACGATTCGACGATTCTCAACATGATTGGTCAATTCTTACGTTACGTCTTACGGTTATATTGTACTACGAAAGTATATGTGGCCAGCTTAATACATATAATTATTCCCCTAACCTCTTGGGCTTAAAAAAGTTCCGGCCTAACCGCCGTCACGACAAGACGTGTTCGAACATGTTCGGACCTTGTGATTTTTTTGGATCGTGTCTTGGAAATTTCCAAGACTTTACTCTCAAATTTTATCATTAATCGGAAACTGGCGTAGGGGCATTACTCTTAATAGAGGCCTGTAGCCATATATTGAAGGAAGGAACCTCTTGGGCTTCACCCCCGCAAAATATGCCCGTCCGTTCGTCCGTGTGTGTGTGTGTAGAGAGAGAGAGAGAGAGAGAGAGAGAGAGAGAGAGAGAGAGAGAGGTGAAAATGTTCCTTTCCTTCCTTCCTTCAATATTTGGCTACAGGCCTCTCTAAGAGTAATGCCCCAACGCCAGTTTCCGATTAATGATATAATTCGAGAGCAAAGTCTTGGAAATTTTCAAGACACGATCCAAAAAAATCACAAGGTCCGAACATGTTCGAACACGTCTTGTCGTGACGGCGGTTAGGCCGGGACTTAGGTGAAAATGTTAATTTGATTGTAAGAAAATCAGTGCGTAGTTTTTTTTATGCAACAACTTCTCTCTCTTTCTATTTCTCAACTATTCCACTTTCATTTACATTGTAAATGATTCAAGTGTAGAATTTATACTTTATATAGAATTTATACTTTGCGCCATTGTATAAATGTAAAGTGACAATGTTTCGTGATATTATCGACATTCCTTCTCGCATGAGTAGGGCTTGTTTAATATTATATAACGAACAATACGCTTGTTGTATTACAATATCTCATAATGCAACAGTTATGTGTAATTGGCGTTAATTTTATTGAACTCTATATAGACAATAACCTTGCATGTATAAAGTACACAAATCGGCACAATAGATTCAATACAAAGTTGCGTCATTCTAAATCTATCAAGGGTCGGAATATGTATTTCAATTATTATCAATTGATCGCTTAGGACAAAATCCGCTTGATACTACAAATACTTAGAGTCAAATTAAGTAGTATGATTGGTCGATAGACAGATACATCGCTCTGAAGCACTTGCTGCCCGAAAACTTTACCCTTAGTGCGGGTACTCTTTGTTTTACTAAACGCATTAGAATGGTGCACCTTGTGATTCTATTGTGTTAATCTGTGTGCCTCAATATACAATCCAACTATAGTTATAAATTCATCCATTTGTTGCCACAACGACAGATGCATACCATATTTCGATGCACAACGCGCGCTTCAACTGAAACAATAGGTAAAAGTTTAAAAGTCGAAACTAAAGAGACAAAGATGCTAATTTCTTTCGTGAAATTTACTTTGTAGTTGGTCTTCTGGATGGCTCCGAGGCAGTAGGAGGTGGCGGAGGACCTCTACGCGCTAACTCTTCCAGATAACCCATTAGCAAACGGGTACGTTCGGCAGCCGCAGCTTCGAGCACGAGGAATCTTCGATCTTTCCTTAAAATCTCCTCAATTTCTGCTAAACACGCGCTGTTTTCCTGAACCTTTTTGTACGTTTTATCGGTGATTAATTTTGTTTCCTGGAAATCGTCGAATAGCCTCGTGAGCAATTGGTGGTATCAGGTTATATGGGATATTTAATATCGAATGAAATATTATAAATTGCAAAAAATTAACGTATTATAAATTTAACGCACTTGTAAAAGTTCTCGGAAATCCGCTTTAGCAGCAACCAGTTTATCCTTGATGTATTCCTTGAATTCCTTCTCGCATTTCTAAGAAGACAAAATGTATATACGCGATAAATAAAAGAAAATACATTTCGCTCCAATTTAACGACTATATTACACATACTCGGTCACTAGAAGAAAACTTCAAATATCTAGGATCATCCTTGAGCAGTTTTTTGATGTCCTTCCAGGATGCCGTTAACTCTGTCGACGCGCCCACTTCGTCGAGTACTTCCCGGAATTTGTCACGTTTCTTGCGGCCCAGCTGCTCGATATGCTCGTTAAACAGTCGTTCTTTTTCTTCGCGGTCTAAACTTTCGGCCAGTTCCCATCTATGGTCCTTTCTTAGTTGCCGCTTCGCTTCTCTCCACGCTAAATCACCGTTTCTCACCTGCAAATCAATATCACAGTATCAATATCGTAAAGTGCGATATAGGTAGATTGAGAAGAAGGCAGCAAGAAGAGGATACTAACCAAGTCGGCGAGAAGGGCGCTAAAGTGTTGAACCGCCTCTGTGTGACGGTGATGCTGTCTCTCTTTATCTCTGTCGCGGAGATGCGTAGCGAGAGTCCTTTGCACTTCCCTTTCCCGTTCTCGAAGACTGGCTTCCGCCCGTCTTTCTCGTTCTCTCTTCTGTTTCTCACGATCCTCCTCCGAATCGGAATGGTCATCTCCGTCCTCTTTCTAAGTGAAAAAGGAAACTCAGCTAACGAGCGAATAAGAGGCACGATAAACAGACTCACCTCATTGTCCTTTTTGACGCTCTTTTCGTCATTCTCCTCAATCTCGCCACTCTCTTTCTCTACGACCGCTTCCTTTTTGTCCTTTCCGTTTTCCTCAGCAGGTGCCTCGCTTCTACGCTGCTTCTTTTCCTTTATACCATCCTTGTCAGTTTTGTCCTTGGTAGACTTGGCGTCTTTACTCCTGTCCGATTCCTTACGGTCTCTGTCCTTCTTCTCCGTCTTGTGATCTTTCTCTCTGTGCCGGTGGTCTTTGTCTTTCTCCTTCTCCTTTTTGCGCTCATCCTTCAGTATGCGAACGTAATCTCTAAACCAATCCTCCCTTGTGCTCGCTGATTCTACGACCCTGTACCTCCAATCCGTTTCCAACTTTTTCTTACATTCGCTCCAGTGCGAATGCCTGTCGATGTCTTTGTGTTCACGCAGCATCGCAATGAATTCCTTTTTCACCTGAAAAGCATTTGTCGTAAGAGTTTTCATTGTCGAGGAACGATCACCGCTTGCTTACGTACTATATTATACAATTCTGCTTTTTAAGATTAAATTTTCTTGGCTCTCTTGTCATGCAGGCTTTTAATAGTATTTCCAACCGATTATTACACGCTCAGCCACATTACACAATCACTTTTATATAGTTACAATATATCATGATTTGTAATGTGGATCAAACTATTTCAACTTGCAAACCTTTTAATTGGTTTTCAAATTATATGTCATTAGGAGTAGAGAAGAAATAGTCGTGTTCGTTCGAGTCAGGAGATATCACAACGTTAAGGGCTCTATATTTGTCGAATTTTTTTTTTCTTAACGAAATAAGAGCTGGTGATTTTGGCTGAAAAAAAATTACACTCATTATTCCTGTAAAAATGATTATTTCGGAACCAGTCATCATTAAGTGCGCGATAATATTAATTATCCGCGTATCGAAGCTAAGTGTCGCACCGTGGAAAATTACATTCACATTTCAACGTGTTTTTTTCTCTCTTTATGCCTTTAATGATGACTGGATGTGTAAGGTAAGTAAGTGTCTAACTGCCGTCCTTGCTGAAATGAAGAAAATGTGGTTAGTACATTATCATATTAAACTTCGAAAACATTAGAAGCTCGCAGCCGTCCAAATTACGAAACGAGTTTCTCTTTAATTTCTTTTTTCGCCTACTCATACTACACTCTAAAATACCTCTCGGAGAGCTGAGAATCTTGGCGACAGCATTACGAATCTCGTAACACATCACGTCATTTAAATATTGCAACGCAATTTTTTTTCCTTTCGCTTTGTACGTGTGCGTGCGTGCGTGCGTGTGTGTTCGTGTGTGTGCGTGCGTGTGTGTGTGTGTGTGTGCGCGCGCGCGTGTGTGCGTGTCTATATTTAATGGTATGTCTTTTACATGAAAATAATGGTGGTTACTGAATTAGCATTACCAAGATATTATCTTCTTTAAATAGTGCACTTTTCTCTCCCAAGCTTCGATATTTGTAAATCATAATACTGAAAGCAATTAAGCGAGCAAAATAAGTAACAGAGAGATACTTTCAAACTGTTTGATGTACGCGAGAAGCCTAAGAATTAGTCCCCGACACAATTTTTCTCCAAAGTCTCCATTGCGTAATTTGTAAGCGACCGAAATATTTCGTGTGACAGCTACAATGTTTTTGTCGTGTTGAGAAGAGCGTATTTGGGTAATATTATTGCAAGTGAAAAAAAAAAATGATTACAGCTCAGATGCTGGCACATTTTCATCTCGATATTGCCATAACGGTCGTTACTCGAATCCTGATCCTACAAAAAATTTCGATGCACTAAGAAGCTTGTGCATTCAAGTAACTTTTCTTTATCAAACTGAAATGAAATCGTAAAGGTCCACTTGTATTACTCTTATGACAACGGTAGTCAAGGTTCTCAGAAGAGTATAAACCAAATGCTTCGTAAAAAATGAACACTCATACTACTATGTCACAATCTATCTAATTCTGCTGGGGTTGTCCATGACACAAAATTAATTTCTTTTCGCTACGTTCTTGTCGACCACAAGTCAGTTTGTACATTAAGATCGACTTGATCGTTCCAAAGTTTCGTGTGTAAAAGCTCAAAAGTGTCTCTGTACATCTAGTTTGACGTATTATGTATTGACATAAGAACAATGAAACAATGGATAGTAATATGAATTTTTTTTTTCTCAACTCTCTATATGTATGTATATGCATAAAATATATTTTATGCAACGCGAAAAAATTTGTCGGTCGACGTTATCGATAAGCGAGAAAATGCGAAAATATAGTTAGCAGATACTGAATACAAAACGCATGTAAACCGGCAGTTTTGCAAATTGCAAAAGCGACTAAATACATAATTTCATAATCGTACATGAATTTGTTTTTATGTCCATACACTTGATATAGGTTGAATGGTAGCATTAGAATGAAAAATTTACGTCTAAAATCGGGATAAATTATGAAAAACTGTAGTGGAGACTAATGCTACCTATATCGGGTTCTTACACCCCTTTCATCCATATAAAGTGAATTTACGTGAAACTTTTCAAATTGGTTTTGACTCTGGGGAAAGTTAATCTTTTGAAGTAACGAGGATTACGAGTAATATACAAATACCGAGTTTGTTCATTCTCATGACTCTGCTTTGGAGTAAAGAATGCGGCGCGCGAGGGTGTGCCAACTGTGCCACGCAGTGTAGGTGGGGATGGTAGATGACATCATCCATGCCACCAACCAGCTTCAGAACCAAGCCACTCCACATACGGAACCTGTCCTGCCTGCCTCCTGACTGAAGTGGAGAGTTCAGAACACATAAGTATATAAGGAACCGTCACATACTAAGATTTTATTCTCTACATCTCCCATCTTAGAGCTACAAAAACTTTTCTCTATCGAGCAAATCTATCGGAGTAGAGAATTATTATTAGAGAAATATCTCCTGGTATGTGTTCTTCGCAGCCGTTATAATTTAGGAATTCATATTTCGTAACTTTACAAGTGGAACAAAATAATAACATACCTATGGAACCTGAAAGAATAATTCATTATCGCTGCAAACATAAACTTCAATTAAACATTATCAAACATATCCTCTCCTATCTAGGGTAAGAATGCTTTGCGTCTAATCGTAATTTTATTCTTATACCACATTGCGCATTGTGCAAAGCCTCGCTTAATAATGGGAAATAATTCTTGGAAATTAATTAAATAATATACAATTATCTAAACATAGGAACAGGTGCCGAATAATTATATATATTCAGCCCATGCGCAACTTATCGCGAATGTAGTATGTACTACTACATTTACATGCTGCTTCGAGTAATCCTCGGGCAGCACTTATGAAGCTTTACATTCGTTAGAAAGAACGACACTTGCCTGGAATGGAAGGAAAAGAAAGGGAGGATTTATTGGATAAGATTAAGAAATAAAAAGGAGGCAGTTCGGAGACGCTTTCTTTTCAAACATAGAGGATTTATGTACACATTTATAAATAAGATATAACTTTCTATAATTGTAAGAGAAATAACATTTGCCAAAGAGAGAAAGAGGGAGAAAAGAAGGAAAGTGTGTGTGTGTGTGTGTGTCTGTGAAAAGAGAGGAAAACAATTGATTGTTCTTTTTATGTTTATAGCCTTCAAAGTCTAAAAATCAACACATATGAAAAAGAAGTAAAAATTGAAAATTCAACGTGTACGTGATAGAAGACTTGCCGCGAAATTAATATATACTCTAAAATATATGGTAAAATATGTAAAATAAGACAGTAATGACAGATCTATGAATAAGTTTGGATGCTGTCTTGGGGGATCAGTAATAACAATCTACAGAAATAGAAGTTTATTATTAATAAGATATTGGGAGATTTTTTTGTGTCTGTTATTAACTAAATCAAAGATTACACACACTCCGCTGTTAATGTAAAATTATTCAAAAGTCAAAAAAATAATGTACTTAAATCCTCTATACTGTTTACGTGTGCGTAAATTTCTGGTAGGATCTTGAAGGGGATACATGTCGCTAGAATGCTTGTCTTACTTATTGCATAATCAAAGAAAATGTTAAAAGTATTTCTAAATTAATCATTCATTAATATTGTAGTGCATATCCTGAAAAATATCTTTGGCATTGTCACAAAGAGGAGAGATTCTTAATGGGGTCAATAAAATAAAAATACCTGTTCGCGCTTTGCTGTTTTTTCTTCTTTCTCCCGCTTTCGCACTTCCAGAAGATATTCGTTGAAAAGGCTTTCTCGTTCGCGCATCTTTTCTACATTCTTAAATCGTTCATCCCTTCCGTGCTTTTGAGCAAAATCACTAAAGGATGATCTGCAAAATAGCATGAAAACATTGGTAGTGTCGATCGAGTTCTCTGCTCAATATTGCGCGTTATTTATCAATAAAATATATGTTGTATCTTTCGATTCACGTACTTTCCATGTAGTCCAGCTTCTTCCAAAAGTTTCTGAAATTGTTCCTTCCGTTCTTTCATTTTATTCCTCTTCTCCCGCCTTTCTTCTTCCGCTCTTTCCTTCACGTACTTCTCGAAGACCTGTTTCCTCTCTTTCGATGTCAGGAGTAAGTAGCGTGGATCGAATACTATTTTATGGAGTTCCTTTTCCCAGGTGCTAAATGCAGATACCTAAAGATACAACAGATTCGTCAGTTGCGTTACGATATGTATCGTGTGTGTGTGTGTGTGTGTGTGTGTGTGTGTGTGTGTGTGTGTAAACTATGTTAACTATTTTAGTAACTTACATCTTTCTCCGCGAGCATATCTCTGAACGACTTGATCCTGGTCTCCAACGGAACTATCGCTCTCTCCCTGGCTGCTCTCACCTCGGCTTCTATCGCGGCTTCCTTACCGATGTCAATAGTCTTTTTCCCTTCCTTTTCTTCCTCTTCTTTCACGGGTGTACCTGAGATATAAGAGTTCGCACAAGGAATCGAAACGATTGTGTCGCTCAATCAACGATTGTGTCAAGTTACGGGGCAACAAATACCTTTGGTATCATCCAGTTTCATTTTCTTGGTCGCTGAGGGTTGATCATCGTCGCTACTTTCGCTAGTGTCCGATTGACGTATTGGTTTCGCCGGACCGACTGCATCCGGTGGAGTTGCCACCATCTTATCTACATCCTGACGACCAATAAGATCATCTGGTCTTTCCCAGACTGATATCCGAGAGGACGGATTGTAAAAAAATACTCGCCCATCACCCGTCCAAACAACGCACCTTTGCATAAAATATACGAATATTGAAGAAATTGCGTAAAAAAATACGTGTCGTAATTATGGAGAGAAATAAATATCTCGTAAACTGCATACCACGGAGTTCCAGGTACCGGCGTACTGGAAATTGGTCTAGACTTGTCCTGAGGTTTCACAGGCTCTTTCATAGCATTCTCTTCTTTCTTCGGTTTATTGCTATCCGCGTCTTTTGCGCTATCTTTGGTTTCATGATTATTCTCCTGCTGCTTCTCTTGTTTATTAGGTTCGACCGCATTATTACTGGCATTATTAATAGTAGCCGTAACTGTAGCAGTAGTGGTAGGTACAGAATTGGCTTCTTCGTTTTTTTGCCGTAGGGCTAATTTCGCATCTGACAAATTGTTGCAAATGTGACGTAATTGTAAACTTACATTGAACTATCATAAAAGATCAAATCTAATAAACCTTAATATCTATTAGTTTATGTTGATGGAGCGAGAATAATTATGCAATATTTATTTTCACATATACTCGCACTTATTGTCAAGAGACAGGTCATACATTTGACACAATAACCAAATTATCGAGCAAATAAAGACCAATTTGTCACGTAAATAAATTGGATGTAATATAAAGATTCCGCAATATATTCGCGTAACTTTTCTCGCTCGTTTTCACTACTCATATTACATACTTTCCAGATCTTTTAGAGCCTGTGGCTTTTCCCATACTGATTCTCCAGCTTTGCTATTATAATAGTACAATCTGCCGTCTGGAGCACGATGCTCAGTCCAAACCATAGCAGATGCCACTAATTCAGAGTCAAGTTGCGCCAAAATGGCGGGATCCTCAGCAGGCGCTTGAGGTGTCATTACACCGTGGGGCATTTGCGGCATGCCTAAAAAACACAGATATATCATCACAATTTCAAACTGGATGTGTGTGTATATCTTTCTTTTTCAATTATTTCTATCATATTTCTCAGATTGTTTCATTCTTGTGTATGTTACCCCAGTTTGCTTGTGGTGGCCCGTAGCCACCGAAGGGTTGGAAGCCAGGCGGCGGCATTCCGAAAGGCGCTGTTCCAAATTGCGTACCGATCGGTCCACCAAATTGATTTGGCATTCTATGTTGCATAGGTATCATATTCGGAGGTGGTTGCATCATGTTCGTATTTACAGTTGATGTATTTATCGGTGGCGTGTTAGCAACTGTCGTAGATGCTGTACCTGATATATGATTAAATGTTTTTCTCATGATAATATTTTAGCGCTTTATGACAAAGACAACAAAATATGGCGGATAAAGATATTGGCAGAATCTAATCGAATGCTTTGAAACATTCAAATCCCATACCATTGGATTGATTTGTATCAGATGCCGGATTGCTAACGTCTGGCGTATCATTTAATGTCGGAGGTGGTCCAGTACCAGGAGGTGCCGTGCTTAATTGATTAATGGCATCCGTATTATTAGAAGACGATTGCTCGCCCGGTTGAGAAATTCTATTTTCGCTAAGTTGAGTCGGTGTGCTACTGGACGAAGTAGGTGTGGTAGAACGTGCTGCTTGCTTCGATGCACCATGCACTAACTGTTCTAACTGTAAATATAAGACAAGTTTATCTCGAATAATCGTATCAAGTGTGCAGATGAATACACAAAATTTCAGAGGTTAATTTGTATGTTTCTTTTTCCTTTAACACGTTATATAAATTGAAAGCAGAGATATAAAAAAAAGAAAAGGGAACTATAATTTAATCGCAAAAAAATAGTGAATGTAATCTCAATATCAAAGTGCCATTTGATCCAAATTTTTTAATCACGAGACGCGCTCAAAAAAATCGAAATCGTTTACAAAACAACCAAGTACAGAAATTCAATATTTATGATGTTATAGCTACAATTAATATTTACTCACCTGATCTTGCACCATGACCTTCACATTTGGTCCCTCTGGTTTAGTCCAAGTGGTGTCTCGTGTACGAATATTATAATAATATGATTTACCATCGGATGTTTTTGTCTCTACCCATACTTCTCCATTGAGATCTAAACCTGGAATGTTTGCTTGCTGTTGTGATTGTTGTTGAGATGGCTGTTGTTGTCCTGGAATCTAAAACACATTTTGAAAATCTACCTTTAAACTCATCATTAGATATCTCTCCATTTTTTGCTCTTAATGACATTATGTATTTAGGTATAATGTGTACATCATGCAGTTTTTATTATCTGATTTATAAAAAATGCTATAAAAATCTCATAAGATGGGAAGTCTATAAATTTTTCTGTGTTATACAACACTTACGCTATTCATGTTAGGTGGTCCCATTCCAGGAGGTGGTCCATATGGACCTGGTCCTGCACCAATAGGACCATTCATTATATGTGGTGGTGGCTAAATCAATAATAAAATCACACATATATGTGTATATATATATAAATATATATACAATAACAACATTACAATAACAACTAAAAAGTTCAATTTAAATTAAAATAAATCATAACTTTTTACAAAAACAATGTAATGTAATGTATAAAACATGTACCATTCCTGGAGGACCCATTAAATTTGGAGGCCCCATTAGATTTGGTGGTCCCATGGGTCCCCAACTAGGATCGAATGGTGGTGGACCACGAAATCTTGGTCCAGCTGGGCCAGGAGGACAGTTCGGCCTTGGTGGACCCTCAAAAGGAAATCCATTGTTTGCTCCACGAAACATTGGTCCTCGTGGTCCAAAACCTCTTCCCCGAAACCTTGGAGGCCCACCTCTCATAGGGAAATCAAACCCACCTCTGCCACGACCCCTTAAATTATTTTTATATGTTGTGACTGTATATACTTATTGATGTCGTACCACTTAACGGAAGGAAGGACACAAGTATCTCTTATATATCTTAAACCTGACATATCTTTCAAAGAAAGACATCATTAGGGACATTCACATTCTCTAAATACTAACAATTCTGCTATGTACTTTTATATGTAATGAATAAATGACAATAATTATTTTTCGAGTAAACTAACTGATGTTAAATAAAAAAACACAGAAGAGGTCTCATATGTTGAACGTCTCGTGTACAATTAATCGAGATGTCACACGAAACGATATAACAAGGGCTACTGACTATAAACGATCCAAAAAAAGAGGTCAAGCAGAAGCATTATGTGACGAATAGGGAGGAAGGCAAGGATGACAATAAAAGGGTACACGAATTCGGTTAGACGAATTTCGGAATTCATCACAAACGTATACGCACCGAAAGCCGCCACGGCCACGCGGCACGAAATGCCTATATTCATCCCCATCGTAATTGTACTCCTCTGTTTCCTCCATAGTCTCGTCATTGTGCTCTTGCTCGCTGCTGGAAACGGGCTCGGCCGTAATCGCGGGCGGTTGTTCACCGCTCGCGTCCATTGTGCGATGATATGCGATAAAGAGTAGACAAAACTGTCGGAATTCTTACACGCCCAGTTATCACTTTTTCTCTCGGACAGCCAGAAAAACAGCCGCAAACAAATCACTATTTTACGCGATGCGATCTGTAAACATATTGCTGCCAATACGTCTTGCAAAAATTCCCCTAGTCACGTCGCATGGCAAACTGCTGGGCTGCGTTCTAAAATTTTACTCGGTGGATAGAGTACATTTAAATGACCAATCATAATAAAGAAATCCTAGTTATCTTTGTTCTTATTGGTCAATTAAATACTACTCTATCCATCGAGTAGAGTTTTGGAACACAACTCTGGGCTGCGTTCCAAAACTCTACTCCGAGTAGCGAAGTTAACTCAATGTCGTTCTAAAATGTGGTATAACCTAGGCTGCGTTCGCTTTGGACGCTTATGCGCTGTAAGGCTGAGTTCCCATTTAGCGCGTCACGCATCGCGTCGTCCGAGTTGAGCTAATCAAATCGTCCCATTTTATTCAGCGTAAAGTTACGCAATAAAATGGGACGTACCCTTAAGCTTTACAGCCATATTCTTATAGCTATTGTAGACGAGCCTTAATAATCGACTGTGACTAATAGCGTGTTCGACTGGCCCTGGGTTAATCTACTAAAAAATTATTAAGAAAAAAAGTTGAACACTTTAATAAACAATGACTGACGGTTAATGTGACGATAGGTTGGATTAAGTTAGTTTTGAGGGAGGGTGCGGAGGGCGGAGCCCCCCGCTAATCATTCGATATTTGCAATTACATAATGTGATTAAAAAACCAGTAACTTGTTTAAATTGTGGGAAAGCAGCAACATTTGACAAGTGAAAAAAAAATAAAAAAAAAGTTAAAACAATATATAACTTGCATATTTTTCGGACTCCCCCGATTGATTATCAATGTTGGAGTAAAAATAAATATTTTTTTCCAAAAGAGCTGCAAAAAAATATAAAAATTTGAAAAAGGCCTTAGGGTGCTATTTCACGTGTCGTACGACAAGCTTTTCGGATACGTTTATTGATTGGCGAATAGAGTATTTCTAGGTTCTCTGTTCGTCAATCAATGAACGTATCCAAAAAGCTTGTCGTACGACATGTAGAATATCAGCCTTATTATACATAATTACCCGAAAATGAACCATGAGTATAGAAATATTAGATAGTACACCGATCGTGCCTGACGGTACTTCCACAGCAGCGCTTGAGATCGATATTTCGGTCAAATATGATTTTTTAATATTTAATTAAAATTATCTGGATAACTTACAAACCTTTTTAATGATACTTCATAACTCTTCATACGAAATACAAACAATATCATACCGAACCTTTGTTTTATTTACCTCCGGTTATTATTTCCGGCTAAATACATGGTTCAAAAAAGAATAATTAATTACAAGTAATAGAATGACTCACAAATCTTTTCAATTGTACTTCAAAACTCTTCATACAAAATACAAACGATTTAAAAGAATAATTTTCCAACCGGAGTTTTTTTCCGGTCAAGTACATACAAATTGTGACTGGTTAATTTGCTTACTGCTTACGTTTTGAAGATGCGGCTCAATCTTATGGCTTCTGCACACAGGACGCGGTAATGCTTGCTGCGCGGCGGAAGTTCGCGCGACAGCCAATCAATATGTTGTTTTTCCGTAAGAGCAAAATTTTAAAAAAATTCTCAGAGCTCTATGAGAAGAAAATAAATAACTTTTATTTCCTGTCAACTCTATAACCTAACCTAACCTGCCAACTTCACGCATGCACACAGAGGACGAATAGGAATATATAGCTTTCTCTCTCGCACACATCTTGGAGACACTTTCGCGCCAGCATTCCCCCTCCATATATATATTCTCTAAGGCTCAATGGTCCTCATTTCTATTGCCACGATGAAAATAGAGGACTCTGATTGGTCAATTTTCTTATGCGTTGTGCATTATGCCTTTATGCAAGAGTGTGTGCTCCCCGCTTTACTGCTTAAATTTTTCTGTGTGCCACTAGTCTGTAACCATAAGAAATTGACCAATCACAATCGAATATTTTCCTCATATTTGATTGTGATTGATCAATTTCTTTACTGCTTAAGTTTTTCTATGTGTCACTAGCTTAATGACGTAAAAAGTATGCTGTTAACAATGGTATACAAAACTACTGAATGTGCTAGTAAATTACTTTCCAAACCGGGAAATGAAAAACCGCAAGAATTCAAGAGGCAGCAAATACAATACGAAGATTTAACTACCGATTTCAAGGATAAATCTGTCGATTTCTCCAAACAGTTTTGTTATATTTATACAGTGAGACTAGCGGAGCTAAGGGAGATATTGATACCACGAATTATTGCAAAATGGAGTAAGTTATACATGTTTTTATCCCTATCTTCTCTCCTTTCGAAAACAATTATGTGAATATTACAGCAAGAATTAAAATTATAATAAACAAATGTTTCATAGACACATCACTCTTAAAAAAATGAATGAAACAAAAAAAAAATAAATGACTTGTTTTATCACTTGTTTCATTCCCAGGTGATACGAAGATATTGAAATTGGCAGAATTAGAAGATTTTGAAGGACAAGAATGCGTAATAATTGGTACTCTTTACAAACATCAAAAGTGGAAGCCATCGATACTGCAAGAGTTAAGCGAAGATCATCAACTTACATTGCCTGAGCCAAGATCAAATTACTGCTCAGAAAATGATCAACTTTTTTTGGAAGATGAAATGTTACGTATTAAATTAGTAGTTGACGGTACAGAGTTGAGGAACTATGTCACAGGAATTGTATGTGCCATATTAGGTCATAAAGAAAAAGATGGCACATTTGTGGTAAGCATGGTTTTTGTTTCTTTATATACACTTATTAAAAGATGCTCTATATATTGTGTGCAAAAGAGAAAGAAAGAAAAAAAAGATATTGACAATTTATTCTTTATTTAGATCAAAGAATGGTGCTTTCCTGGTTGTATACCCAAGAGTTTGTCAGCACCACAATCTAGGGGAAAACTGGTGTTCCTTTCTGGACTCGACTTGGCAAACAGCTTTGAAAATTTGTCACTGGAACTTTTAACAGAATGGATCTGTGGTATGTCTGGTGATGCAACAGCGCAAGAGGATGTTACTTGTGTTGTTAGAGTTATTATTGCTGGTATGTCATTTCTCTTCATTTTGTAACAGCAAAGCAAGCCTTTTATAGTACCGTTAATATCGTATACCAGGTAATTCCGTGAAAACTGCTACAAGGACAAACACCCTGATTGGACATGCCGAAGGGAAGGCACAGGATACCGCGATAGTAAAGGAATTAGCTGTAGCGACGAAACATGTGGACGCGTTTCTCGCTGAAATAGCAAAATGTTGTTGCATCACTTTGATGCCAGGTCAGCACGATCCCACGAATGCTATGCTGCCTCAGCAGCCGCTACATCCGTGTGTACTACCATTAACGTCGAGGTATTATGCAAATATATAATATATACCACTTGTAACAGATACGAACTGTATTCCAACGTTTTATCACACAGAGAGACCCATCACAGTTTATTTTATCGATATCACGCAAATGTTGTCCTGTTTAACATTATACATTTTCTAGATATCAAAGTTTTAAAGGTGCGACTAATCCATGGATCGGTAGAATCGCTGAGCGTGTGATAATGGGCAGCAGCGGACAACCAATCGAAGATATCGCGAGAGTAACGGGTGCGGTGGATATTTCTTCTTTAGAATGGCTGGAAAGAACACTGCTTTGGAAACACATGTGCCCAACTGCTCCAGATACATTACCGGTGCATCCTTATTCTGAGAGAGATCCGTTTATTATAAAACATTGCCCGGATATATATTTTGTAGGTAACACGGCTAAATTTGAAACAAAGTTATGGAAAGGTAAGTGTTGCGTACAGGTGGAGCACAGATTACTTTATACTTTTCAAGTGACAATTAAGGTGCATTATTAATGCTTGCAGGTGAAGACAATCAAGTGGTTCGACTAATTTGTATTCCCCAATTTTCTTCTACACATACTGCAGTTACTGTGGATATTGAAAGTTTGGATACTAAATCTGTTTATTTTGGGAGAGGATAGATGTCTGAATAAATACATCGAATACACAATTATATCTCAGGAAGCAACAGAACGCATGTCGCTATCATCAATCCATATTTTTGTATTCGTGTTCTTTGATATATTTCTGTACTATTTATACATTATACGCTAAGATTTGGGAATAAAAACGTGACTTTGTATTTTCAGAATATTACATGTGTATAGTTATATTATAGCGAAATCCATCGTTATTAGCCAAATATATGTCGTACTAAGAAGATCAGCTAGACTTAATATGTCGTAGTAGGAAATGTCGTAAATAAGAAAACTGATAAACACGCGCAATTTGGCACGCTGACAGAAAAAGGAAGAGTTCTGTTATCACTCATTTTTATTTGCATCATAAAAGTGATGTACAAAATTGAAACGCATGCGATTTTTAAAAGAGTGTAGACATTTTTCTGGTTATAAAACTTTTCTAATACGAACGAAAATACATGTAATATCACAGACTATTAGAAAATCGTGAAATCACAGTGACACAAAAATTTCGGCATTGTTAACGCTTAAATTAATGAATGAAGTTGTCTCACAAATCGCAATGCAATGATAAGAACATAACAGTCAAAATACAGGGTATTTTTATTCAACTGATAACACAGCTACTCATACACAAGCATTTTTAATACTAGCTGCTTTTGTTCTATACATCTCAAATTCACACGCTATATATCAAGACTATATCCCCTATGATACACGAATATACATTCTTTCGCATAATTTTAATGTTGTGTTCTTACCTGTACGATGTAACAGCGTATCTTAAAAAATATAGAACATAGATCGTATGAAAAATAAACGGGACTTGGTACTCGATTAAACTGTGATTTTGACTGTTACATAAAATATGATATTTGCGAAATTAGGTGCAAAAGTTGTTATGAGACAGATATGTATATACATACATATATATATATAATGTGTGTGTGTGTGTGTGTGTGGTCTGTACATATATAATACAAAGATTTAAAAATACAAGTTCACATAATAAAATCGTAACGTACATTAGTGATCGAAGCATTCACGACGATATCGGCGTGTCTCGCAAAGTGTGTGCGCGTATCTGGTTTTGGGCTCTCTGGCCATATTCTTTTTTACAAAATAAAAAAAAGCGCACAAGAATCGACAAATACACAGTGCTATGGAGCATATCGATTGGCACTTTTATTTAAAGTGAAGGACTGATTGTGACATAAATACAGCTTTTAGTACAAAATCGCTCGATCTGTCATGAGATTCCACTTTTCTCGGAATTATAATACTACCTATTATTCGTAACATAGAGAAGGAAAATTGGTAATGCAATGTATGTACATTAGCGTAATACGGCGCTCATAGAATCCTAATGCTTTGGCCAAAATAGCAATATTTAAAAAAAAAAAAAAAGAGTAATAATAATCAAGGTTTTCCATTAATTTAAGCAGGATGAAGTTATAAAATTTATATTTATAATACACTTTACAGATTCGTAATACCATTTAACTTAAGGTGCATGTTACATGAGCGACAGGTATATATAACAATTGACAGGTAGCTTCTGTATATAGTAACGACGACATAGACAATGTATTTATTAAGAGTTTCATCCTATCTTTTAGCCGTCGGACGTATTCTCTCCTTTTCAGTGTCCCTATCGTCGGCTACTGTCCACTCGGGATCATTCGGATCCTCACCGTCTATATCGCAACAAGCCGATTCGGTCGAATCTGATTCGGGAGAATCCATTTCCACGTCCTAGAAACGAAACACGAATGATTATGCGCGACGGTTGCCGGGGGGACCACTAGCCGTATCCGATCGGTCATTTGGCGATATATTACAAAAATTCTATTCAAGATTGCAAGCTCGTATACACATATACACACACACACATACGTGTGTGTTTGTGTGTGTATAAGTGTATATGCGGTAGCTATATATACACGAACCAAGGAGCAAACTATATCGTGTAAAGGACACTATGATGCACGAATACTATCGTACAACGATCGCGTTAGCATACGTAACGTAACGAGTTTGAACTTTGTGTAGTAACTTTGCTAAATCTGTGAGAAGAGAAAGGCGTGACAAATAAAACGAATTACGTTACGAATATAGGAAGCATCAAGTGGCACTGCTTACCGGAGAGAGATAGCCTCGAGAGGAGCCATGAAAGTTGGCTCAAAGTGTACATTAATAGTCAGTACTAGCACCCATACATTGGTATAATTAAAACTTCTCAGATATTTTAATGCGAAGATATCAATATAAGTACAATGTACGTACATCATCACCCTTATCTCCGTCGCGGGAGCATAGAGATGTCGACGAAGCCTGCCAGTGTCCGTCCGGCATTACCTTTAGCATCTTGTCGTAAACTTCCTCGGATAGCGGGAATATTCTTGGCTCATACGGTAAAATCTGCGAGAAAATGTCGGTACATCTAAACCGATCAAACGCGCATTTCGTAACATTATCGACTGTGTGTGTGTGTGTGTGTACTCATGTTACCTCGTTTTCGTCTTCGGTAAATGCGATCGCAACATCGTCTCTTCCAAGTCTAAACGCGGCCGTTGACGTGACAGGTATGGCGCGACGTCGTAGAGCGTTTTGTAGAGCAGTCGGTCGCTGCGAATCCAAACTCGACGGCTGCGGATGCTCCGTATCCTGCACCTGCGACGGGGTGGCGGGCGGAGACGTAATAGGCGATATCACGTCACCGCTCATGTCGCTAGCGTGCGGCGACATGGGATCTGAAAGAATGTTCGGTTCTTTGTAGTCTCCCGCGCGTGACTGGGACGCGAGATCGGGATGCAAAGTGGTATACCTGGCGTATTCGCACCGCTGTCCGCTCTGCTGTCGACACGGCGTTGGTTGTGACGAATGCGCGTCTGATGAGGCATATTGATATACGTCATGAAACGCTTGTTTTCCTCGCGCTCGCTACGCTCGTGCCTCAGAGCGATAGTTTCATCTGACATATCTTCAAACTGTGTGATTTGATTCGACAATTAGTGATTTAATGCATATATAAGAGATCAAAGAGCACGAGTGATCAGCTGTATCATATACTTACATCACTGTCTTGACCAGACCTATGCATCACACCATTTTTCACGTCCATTCTCGTAGGCTCCTCGCACAATCTCCATCTTTAGTGAGAAGAAGAGAAACATTTGTACATAATATACGCGAATGGTAGAGAGAGAGAGAGAGAGAGAGAGAGAGAGAGAGAGAGAGAGAGAGAGAGAGAGAGAGAGAAAGGGAGGAGGGGAGAGGGAGGGAGAGAGATAGAGAGAGAAGGGAGGAAAGGGAGAAAAAGGAAGAAAGAGAGAAATATTCTACTTACTTTGGTGTTAAAATCTCCTTGTATTGCAATTTTTCGAGCCTGGTTGAAGCAGCGACACTGTAGGGGATGACTATATTGTCAATGTCGTACGAGTTTTGTCGCAAACGCCTGAAACGTTACAGTCAAGCTGTGTTACAAAGTCTTTAGAGTTTGTTTCAGAACAAAGAAAGATGATAACAACTTTATCGGTAGCAACCGTAATCACGCGTGATCAATAAAACAGCTAATAGAAATTGCTAATGGAAAAAACAAGTGCAGCTAATTCACACTTACCCGTGTGAACTGGAACTTTTTTCTTTAACAGTATTTTTCTCCAATGAGGCAGTAACGTGTTGCAATGGAGAAGGCACTGGAGACGAATGTTTGCTGGAACTTGAAAGCGCGCTGATGTCGTCGTCGTCCTCGGTCGGCAATTTTGATATTCGTTTCTTATTTAATCCGTGCACACCTCTCTCGTGACCGAGTCTATTTCTTTTTCCATTTTTCAACACTTTTCTCTTGATCCCTGTGTAAAAAGCACGTAGTTATTCGTTGCGTGCGCCGTAACAATATTCCATCTCTCAATCGACAAATCGACACAAATCATAAAACACGACACATTACACAAATGCTCGCCGCTTACTTGCTGTAAGTATAGTAGAGGATGATTTTTTCAATCGCGCGGTGTATTTCGTCCTGTGACCAGGAAGTTTCTTATTCCTTCTTTCATTGCCATCTTTATCTTTTACTCGGGTAACTCGCAAGTTTGCTCTCAAAATCTTTTGTTGCCACTCCACCGACTTCATAATAGCTTCCAAGTGAGTGCCATGTACAATTTCTAAAATAAAGAAATTTGTGTTATTCGAAATACTCTAATACACATGTATACACATTTGTGTTACATTTCTGTGTCACATTTGTGTTGTATTTCTTTCAAAGCTTGGCTTTTCTTTGGTGGCGAGATGGTACATTAGTCAGCTACTTGATCAAAGGGATGTAATGTGTAATATATGTAATGAGACAAGTAATCATACCGTCCGTGAACGACAACACCGGATGAAAACTAGGATCAACAAGTGCTACACGTTCCTGTATAGAAAGCTGTTCAATTGATTCTTGTGGCTGCATTGGATCAAGCCTTCCTGTACATAAAGCACACGCAGGCAACACATGATCACAGTTGCATCTCACTGTTGACGCTTTAGCTGCACGCTTTGAAACTTCGTGTAGTTTGTCCACTTGCAAAAGCTTTCTCTTTCTATAAAAACTCCATACAAATGGACGCGTTCTACTAGCTGGTAATTCACTTTCGGGTGAACTGTATCGTCCAGTAGAACCAGGTAGAGCGCCACTATATCCATTAACAGTTTCTGCATTATCGATAATAATCAAGCCCTTTGTGGCCCTAATATGCCGCTGCAGATCGTTATGCTGTCTAATTCTGTATTCTAAATCTGATATTTGTGCCTGCAGCCAGGTCCACCGTGATGCTACACCTGCACGATCTTGTGCATATCTCCATGCTGCTCTTTTGGATCTGTGCAAATAATGTAACAATACGATTGGCCTACCGATTCGCAAGTAAGGAGATACGTTGTAACAAATCAGTCTATCGCTATCACATAATTACACATAGGTTTGTATGCATATATATATATTGAGAATTGAAGAAGCTCCGACTGAACCAGTTGAATAACGAGTTACTCCAATGTTATATCGTTTCATCTTGTTACTTTGAGTAAAACGAGAAAAGATGTAACACGTTTACATATTACGTACGTACGTACATACGTACGAAATGTAACATTAGTTGTATACTCAATTCGAACACAAACATCAAACCATTACAAGTGTGTTTAAAAGCAGCAACTTTGTTTTTTCTTAATATAAACAAATGATAAAAAATTTCGAACCGAGCCAAAAAGTGTATGCATGTATTCGGTCCGTTTTCTTCCACTGCGCAATGGTGTGTATATATATATATATATATACATATGATATATATATATATATATATATATATATATATATATATATATATATATATATATATATATATATA